>NW_027206290.1:57422202-57582202 GCF_024711535.1 Dipodomys merriami | reverse complement strand
TCTTGGTTTCAGAAAGAATAAAAAAGAAAATCACAAGAAGGTCATACATCATATTGATTTTTAACCCCATAAGCAGGAGTAAAATAACATTGTTAAAGGTTGCAGCATCGAAAGCTACACAAGTATACCCCTTTAAAAGGTTGTTTGTAATTAGCATGGAGAGCAAGAGAAGACATGAGGAATGATGATGCAGCCGTGAAAGGGGTGGGTTTGAGGAGGGAGATGGAGGAGAGCTGGTTACATACTCTAAATTTGAATAACCAACAACACCTGCTCCTTATTGCACACAAAAATGCTTTTATCATCTGAAGAGGAAAGGAAGAAAATCTGCAACCACTCTGGCTGAATTGTAAAGCTTAAGAACAAGTTGGAAAGGTTGCGTCTATGTGCAGGTCTCCTCTGCTCTTAGGGGTGAATGCATAAACTACATCTTAGTACCAGATTTTGCCAGGTTTGGGTAATTTTAGATGTTAATGTGACTCCATCCTCTCTCATCTCACATCGTTGCTACTTTCTTCCCATTCCTAGATGACTGCTCATGGACAAATGCGAGTCAGCTTCCAAATTGTTAGTCATTTAATGAAAGCCTCAATTTATTGGAGACATTTGCATGGGTACTTATGATTTATTCTAAAGCATTGTGTTTACAGTGCTCTTGCCTCAGTGTTTTCAAAGTCAATGACTGAGAAATAGGTTGGCTGGATTTTTTTGAAGTCATGTAGAACTTCAGGTGTAGATATATATATTTTCTATCTTTGCAGATTCTGTAGCATGCAACTGAATATTTAAAATAGTGCTGAAATAGAAACAGGAGCTGTGATCTTTAGAAGGGGAAATCAAAGTAAATCTGTTCTTCTACTGTTGCAATTCCATTACATGTGGCTGAGTCTTTCCATGGGCAAACTTTATTTTTCTGTTTTTTGGGTTTTTTTGTTGTAGTCCTGTTCCTACTTAGAAGGTACATTGAATGCTGGCAAGAATAGTCCATATCACAAAAGATCCATTTCCTATTGTAAATATTTGGATGCTTCATTGATTAAAATTTCTTTGGAGTGATCCAAAATTGACCATCCTATTAGTGAATTCTAATGCCTTTAGGGAACACCTTTATGAATTTCTTAATCACCTCGGGCTCTTATAACAATATACCATAGACTAGGTGACCTAAGCAACAGAGAAGTATTTCTCACAGTTTTTAGAGTCCACAACCAAGGAGTCAGCAGATTATGTTACTGGTAAAGGTCTCCCAATTCCTCACTTGCTTTTTACTGTGTCCCTATATAGGAGAGAACAAGGAGAGTCTTTCTTTGTCTTTTTGTGCAGACACAAATCTCATGATGGTAGTTCCATAATTTAGACCTCTTCAGAATTTGATTACCTTCCACAAGTGCACCACCACATGCTATCATTCAAAGATTAGAGCTTCAATATATATATGAATTGTGAAAAGTATCAGTGAGCTTCTTACTCTTGTCCTTCCTAACCCATACCTATAATAAGCCTCCATGTACTGCCATTCACTTTTTATAATCAATGCCCTAAATTAAACAAAAATATTACTTTCTTAGAAAATTGCTGAAAGAATATTTTCAGAAAATGATTGCTGAGTATTGATTTTTTTAAGTTGATAATCTTCTGTGTAAATTACCAGTGAAGCTCAACTCTTAAGTGTATGTTATGGGGACTATTTGAGAAAGACATGTCAGAATAACCTCATATAATTCCATTTTCAAAGGGACTCCAGGGCTGGGAAGGTGGCTCAGTGGTAGAGTGCCTGCCTTGCATGCATGAGGCCCTGGGTTTGATTCCTCAGCACCACATAAGCAGAAAAGGCCGGTAGTGGTGCTGTGGCTCAAGTGGTAGAGCACTAGCCTTGAGCTGAAGAGCTGAGGGACAATGCTCAGGCCCAGAGTTCAGGCCCCACAACTGACAAAACAAACAAACAAACAAAAAGGAGTCCATAATCATCCTGCTTTCCCAAGGACAAAGATGGCAGAAAGTGGTAACACAAATCCCTTAAAGGGTGCTTTCACTAAGATTATAATGAATCCATGACCCCCAACAACTGCCCCCCCAAAAAAGAAAGACAATATAGTACGTGCAATTTTACATATTACTAATGAGACAAGATGAAAAATAATTGCTATTTAATTACAGAAATGTTTACTTTGAGGCACAAATGCCTGATAGAGGATAATGACATTGGATACAGAAAATGTTCTTGTGGCTGCTGAGAACATTTGCCAATAATTTACATGTTTAATTGAGTTGCTGTGAAAGGCTCATTGTCTAATTACATGTTCACTTAGGTACTCAAATAGATACTAGAAAAACCTATGTTTCACTTGTACCTATTTGCCCAAATTGCTGCTGCTGGTGTATGTAAAAAAAATGTCCATAGTTCATTTACTTATGTGTGGGACTCTACCTCTGATTGCATTCTTCCATGTGTTTAAAATGCCTTCTGCCCTTGGGTTTGATGGCTGAGTTCTTGCTCTGAGCACTATTGCCGAACAGGCTATTTATGGAACAATATTGCCCTCTGGCAGCGAGGCAGCCAGTGGTTTTAATAACTGTTTTATGTCATTTTGACAGCTTTTAAACTAGTCACACCCAGCAGTTTAAGCCAGAAGGGAAACATCAGCGAATGCCTGCAGGAGTTTTATATTACAAAACCTGTATGTGCGTTTATATTAGGAAAACACTACAATTCCTGCTTTAAAGGAAAGCTGCCTTTCCCAAGAGGCCAACTGATTTTTTTCCCTCTGCAGTTAAAGCTTGAGAAAAGCACAAATAATAATAACAATATTGTAGTCGTTGTACAAGCAGGGAACAGAACTGTTCTTCTTTTCAGAGATTTATGAGCTGGAATTCCACAAAGATCAACCCTGGTAAGGCGATCACAAAGCATCTCCCTGTAATACATGTTCAGATACTTGTGAGATCAAAAAAGGACCTCGGGGTCATATCTGATCCTCCAGATTGAATCATCTTCAGGAGTGTCTGGACTCTTCGAGAAGGACCCAGAGCTGCTCACTGAAGTTAAAGAAACCAAAGACTTGGCAGCAGCTGTCAATTCCTGGAGGGGTTTCTCAGCTGCTTCTTAGCCACTCTCACAAAAGGGATGCCAAGCAAAGAGCCAGGTGGGTCTTACCAGCTGGAGCTGCCTTAACAGGGATGGGGGAATCTGCTATGTTTAGAAGTACCGCTTCAGTGGGCAGCTAAGAAAGGCATAGCTCAGTAAGCATCCTCATTTCCAGCTCAGTGATTGCTGCTGAAAAGCCTTTCTAGGATCACCAGGGACAGGAAAACTAGTCCTTAACAGAAGTAGCCCCTCTTCCTTTCCCACTGTGGAATGGGATCCTCCAGCTCTGAGGCAGAGTGTTCAGGGGAAAGAGCCGAGGCAAAGCCCTCAAGGGAAGAGTAGATAAGAGTAACAATTCATACAGGTTTGCTTTTAGCCTGCATATGCCACAATCTTCTAGCAAAACTCTGGGTTATAAACTGGACTATGTAACCCAAGGTTCACATCTGTAACTCTAGCTTCTTGAAGCCAGCTTATGAAGAAAATTCCATGAGACTCCATCTCCAAAATGATCAGCAAAAACCCAGGCTGAAGGTGAAGATGGAGAACTCGGCAAGTAAGCCAAGTGACTGACAGGCCCTGAGTTCATGCCCTAGTACTGGCTTGACTGCATGTTCTTTGCAGATAGATTTTTAGAATGGAGACACCTGGGTGGTTCAGAAGAAATCATTTTTACAATTCTAATTCAGTAATGCCAAAATTGAGAACATTTAACTTAATTTTTAAATTTTCAAATGAATATTACCAAAGAAGAAGAGAAAACTCAGCAAATTCAGAAAACTGAGTTTAAATGAAGCTTGACATTTTAAAACTCTTTCTCCACATGCTGTAGTAAGTGTTCATAGCATGGTTTATTATGTATAGTCATTTAGATTTTAAAAATTACGAATTTTTATGACCTATCCTTTTTTATGACCTATCCTTGTCACCATTCAAATCCACCCTCTATAAAGGAATTATTTATCTACGTAGATAATTAAGAAAATTAATTTACTGCACATGAAGATAAGCAAAAATAGCTTCAGTTGTCTGACATGTCTGTTTTGAGGCCTATTTGAGCTGACTCAACAAGATGTGTCATGAAGATATCCATATATTTTTATAGGTAACTACCAAGACAACCTCAGGAATGTCACTGAATAGGAAACAGAAAAGACACAGGATTGGGGCTACAGTGTGGTAGCTTTTGTTAGGAAGCAGAACCGACCCAGAGAAAGTGAGAATACTGCTACCTAGAATGCATTCGACTCTTGGCAATCCATTCTACCTTTCTAAACAACCTATTTTTTAGTGTTATCACAAACAAACAACTCCAAAAATAAAGCAACTCATTTTCCCCTAACAGTGACTTCAGATTTCCCTTTCTGTATTTATTGTTCTAAAACGCATTTCAAATTTCCTAGCTAACATAGTATCTTTACTTTTCAGAGATTCTCCTTTCAAGAGTTATGTGAGCCAGGAATGATGTAGGAAGGCCTGGGCCTATAATTTTTATTGGTTTTGGTTCTTTCTTGTGAGCAGAAGTGGCAGAATTTATATCTAGAAGCATAAATTGGGGTGAAATTGTACGTGACAACTTTGTCAGAAAAAAGGACCTCTCTTTCTAGGTTTGAATAATTATAACAATAATTTTGGTAACAATAATAAAAATGACAACATTGATAGTACCTGTCATTACCTTTAAAAGAATACTATGGACTAATCAGTGTTCAAAAGATAGGATTTTCAATAGCAGAAATCTTACAAGCCAGTGTTATTTCCATTTTACTTGTGGAAGAAATAATCACAAGGATGGTTGCATTGATTGCTCAAGGACCAGAACTAGTAAGGATTTGAAGTCAGCTTTATCTTCCCTCTAATCCATGATTTATTACCTTATGCTATTGTTATTTCTCCAAATTGAAAGGATTACTGATGATGAATAAATCTTCCTATATTAATCCCCTTTGCTAGGTGACACTGGAATTCTTCCCATTGGAGAAACAGTCCATTTCCTCCATCTGCTTTGAACTTAGGTTTGGTTGACTGATTAGCTCTGGCCAAAAGAATGAAGCCAAGCTCTCAGTTCTGGTAGGAGCCCTCAGATCATGCTTCCATTAGCTCTGCTGTCTTGCCTGTCCTTTTGGGCCCTGCCATAGCTATGAGAAGACCACATTGGTGGGAGGAAGGTGGGTCAAATTTGCCCTGAAAACTTCATTTAATAAACTTAGACAACTCAACATTAATTAATTCATTAATGATCACTGCTGCCCAAGATTTGGGGTGATATTAACTATCATGAGACCCTCTTTCAGGTGTATTTTAAAAGTGTGTGTGCCAATTGAAAGGATATAGGGGACATACACGACATATATGCATACCAGATTGAGTTCAGACTCTTGGTAGATACTTCCAAGATAAATATTTGGTAAGGAAAAGAATGAATTCATTATTACCAGAGGTAAAGGTGTTTCAGAATTTTTTTTGTTTCTTTTAAATAAGCTGTAACTATTCTATTTTCCTTTTAGTTCACCCCATTAAAAAGTCACTGGGATATGTTAGGAAAACTTAGCTGCTTGGCTCTAGTTTTGGTCTTTGATGAATTATACTCTATAACTGACACTGTGTGCATGGCTGACACATTTCAGTAAGAGGGAGGCCTCTGACCCCACAGGGCAGTGACAGTTCAAAGCTTTTCCACCTAATTCTGCCCTGGTTGCACTCAGCTACAGTGTTACCTGAGCTGGTTTGTGACTTTGAACAAGTTCAGCAGTGATGAGTAATTGAGGATTGGAATGTAACTTTGCCATGTCAAAGTGTGCTATCTAGTGGTGCCATGTCACTTGATGATATAAAATAGTAAAGTCAAAATACAAAAAGGGATAAAAGTGGGCACAAACATAGAATCCTCTCCATACATATCTATGCACAAACATGTCACAAGACATTTGAAGCTGTTCTCAGACGACTATGATTAGAAAAAATAGAGTTCCTTATTACATGGTATTTTTATATATTGACCTATCTGGCCCTTGAAATGAAGATTTGACACTATCCAGACTTAAGATTCTTAGACTATGTTGATGAATATAAGATGAATAACTGCCTTAATTTTGATAGAAAATATCTTGAATAATGTAGTCTCAGGGTTCTACCTGATATGCTTCATGTTAACCTAATTTAAATAAATTGGATTGAGGTCAGTTATTCCAAATAAACAAAAACCAATGTATGCCAATGCTGTTTTTTTTACCAATGAATTAATTTTAAATATTTGCAAAAGTCATAATGCAAGAATAAAATTGTAAATGTTCTGTACAATTTGCACAATAGGAAATCTGTGAAACACAGCTTAACTTTCCAGTATCTAAGTGAAGGCGGAATAAACATTTTATTAATTTGAGCTCCATTTACCTATATTTGCATAATTTAAATAGCATATTAAAGAGTTGCATCTATAGTTGCAGAATTCCAGAGTTTCTCCCAGAATATATACTTCTTCCTGAGTGGTTTGTGGGGAATGTACAGGGTGTTCTTTCTCTGGAAGTGGCCAACCAATTCAAACAAAGCTGTAATATTCCCTAGAAAAGAAATGCTTGATTAAGAGAAGGCTGTCTACATCATGAAACACCATCTGCCATTTCTGCCTCATTAAATTAGCAATCCAGTCAGATACAATCTAGTACTTGTGTTCTATTTTGAAGTTCTCTTGTATCTGCAATCTTATGTGGACTTTTTTTTCTGTTGTTCTGATCTTATTAAAAAAAAAACTCATCCAATCATTAGCAATTCCTAGTTGACTCTTATAAAGAACCATTATTTGATTTGTGTTTATCCATTCAGTGCAACTGTGAAATTCACAATTTCCCACATAAATGTCCCAGAGTTACCTTAAAATTAACTATCTAAAGAGAACTCTTGAGCTCTCTTCTTCTACCAAACATGTTTTACTGAAATTTTCCTGCCAGGCGCTGGTGGCTCACGCGTGTAATACTAGCTACTCAGGAGGCTGAGATCTGAGGATTGCAGTTCAAAGCCAGCCCGGGAAGGAAAGACTGTGAGACTCCTATCTCCAATAAACCACTAGAAAACCGGAAGTAGTGCTGTGGCTCAAGTGGTAGAGTGCTTGCCTTGAGCTGAAGAGCCTAGGGACAGCGTCCAGGCCCAGAGTTCAAGCCCCAGGACCGACCAAAAAAAAAAAAAAATTCTGAAATTTTCCACATGATCATAACTGTCTA
The DNA here is from genome assembly GCF_024711535.1 of Dipodomys merriami. Lineage (NCBI taxonomy): Eukaryota > Metazoa > Chordata > Mammalia > Rodentia > Heteromyidae > Dipodomys > Dipodomys merriami. The sequence goes on along the minus strand of NW_027206290.1, from coordinate 57,574,900 downwards.
ACACCTGTTACTCAGACTCAAACTAGGGATCATCTTCCAGTTCTTTTCTTTCCTCTATATTTCATCTCCAATCCAGGGGCCAGCCCTATCTGCTTTATAAGGAAAACATATTTTCCAATGCTACCACCTTGGTTCACAATTACTGTCATCTTCCTGATGATTTTACCTGATTTGACTTTTACCCTTAACATTTAGTTCTTACAAAACCTTCCAAGTGAGGTCATAGATACAAATAAGATTATAGTGCTTCTTTGCTAAGAACTCTACCAATGGTTTCTTTGCACCTTCTGAACAAATTCTAAATTTCTCATTTCAGCCTACACTGACCTTTATGATTCAGTCCCTGCTAATCTCTGCAATGTTCTCTCCATCTGCTTTCTGCATTGCTTAGTGTTCCCAAGCCAGTTTCCCTTCTATTCCCCAAATGGCCCATGACTCTGACCTCTCACCCCTGGACTCATCATCTCTGTTACCACTGCCTCGAATACCCTCCCTCTACTATATCTTTGCTGCCTTGTTCTCACTTTTTCCAGGTTTCCTCAAAAGCCAGCTTCTCAAAGCGCTCTCCTTTGGCTTCCCTATCTAATGTAGCCCTTCCTTGTCATCTATAAGCTCTTGCCTTTGGCTTTCATTCCAGTGTCACCTCCCATCCATTTAGCAGTTGACAGTAAATCTCAAGAAAGAATGTCCAAAGGCATGTGCTTACATTTCTAATCCAGCCACTTTGGAGGGATAGTTAGCAAGATCTGATCAAGTTCTGAGGCCAGGCTCAATCAAAGGAAGATCCACCAGGTGCTGGTGGCTCATGCCTGTAATCCTAGCTACTCAGGAGGCTGAGATCTGAGGATCATGGTTCAAAGCGAGCCCGGGCAGGAAAGTCCATGAAACTCTTATCTCCAATACATCACCAGAAAAAACTGGAAGTGGCGCTGTAGCTCAAGTGGTAGAGCACTAGTCTTGAGCTGAAGAGCTGAGAGACAGCCCTCAGGCCCAGAGTTCAAGCCCCATGACTGACAAAAGGAAAAAAAAGCAAGATTCTACCCCCCAAAAACAAATTGAAGCAGAAAAAGCAGGGATGGTGGGAGAAAAACAAAGGAAGAGGTAACAATGTTCAGTAAGAAATGTACTCATTACCTTACCCATGTAACTGTAATCCCTCTGTACAGCATCTTTACAATAAAACAAAATTTAAAAAGGAAAAAAGAGCTGGGGGCATGGTTGAAGTGGTAAAGTAGCTGCCTAATAAACACATAGCCCTGAGTTCAAATCCTAGTACTTAGTTCAAATCCTAGTACTGCCACCAAAAGAATGGAAAGAAAAATCAAAAGAATTCTGTGTTTAATTGCTAGCATTTAATTATTAACTTATAACACAAGCAAAAAAACTCCTGCTATTTGAAATATTGGGCTCAGGGTTATGCTCTTGATGCTCAAATTTATAATTCTACTCTTGCTCTTCTGGCTTCGCTTGCCTACAAAATGCTTACTTATAGAAAAATGTGACTTCCATATTATACTGAGGACTCCATTTATGACTTATGGTAGGTGATCTCACTTGTATTACAGAAATACTGTCTACTGAGAACCCTGAATATTGTAAAGGATGTAAATAAATAGAAAGTGGCATACACTATGATGATACTGATTTTGATGGTAAAAGTTTTTAGTTTTCACTCTGTTCTGCTTTTGATGACTTACTATATGGTATTTTCATATATGTATGTTTCTTGTGTTAAAGGAAGAGAGAAAAAACAATTTTATAAAACATCAAAATGAAATTATATGAACATGTTTACAACAATGAGAAACATATATCAAGATAGACATATTATAAATGTAAGTATACATGTATTTGGTATATAGGAGATTGATAAGTAGATATATTCATATTTAACATAATTTCTCTTAATGTTGAGTTGATGTATAAACAAACTATTCAGAAAGTAGGTAAAATTCAAATGCACATACTATTGGACATCTTTTCATGGAACCATTAAAATATTCTTCACAGACAAAAATGAAGAGAGAAAAGAGAAAGAGAAAAGACAGTGAGCACTACTAACTTAGGGAGAAAGGAAGAAAGAGAAATAGAAAATACAGTATCAGTACCAGAAAGAAACATAGGCTGCATGGTTTCCCTCGTTTGTAATAATTAGGATGTGCCTATAAATCTACAAGAAAACCCAATCATTAGTAAAAGACAAAAAAATAACACGTGGACATGGTAAATTAAACAGGACTCTAAACATTCACACAGTGAGATCAAAGGAGGATATTCTTAGGAGAGGATCACAAGGGCTCAATACATATGTGCGTATGATCATATAAAATGATGCTTCTCAAAATGCACTCCAAGATATGGAAACAAAAGATTTTTAATAAGTTTTTATTGTGAAAATACTGTACAGAGGGGTTATAATCACACGAGCAAGGTAATGAGTACATTTCTTATCAAGCATTGTTGCCTCCTCCTTTGATTTTCCCCTACCATCCCTTCCCTCCTACCTCCTCAACTACACTGCCCCCTCCCTCCACACCCTCACCCTTGCCTAAATTGTAAAGTTCATTTTTCAACATAGCATCTTGTGCATCTCATTGTTGCAATGGGTCCACCTGTATCACTATTTAAACAATTTGTTTTTTTTCCTTCTGCTCCCCAAATTATACCAACATCAAATACAGTGAAAACAGGGGTTATACAAAGAAGGAGGGAAATACAAAGCAACAAAAATTCACATGGTACCTTATAAATACATTAGAAACAATAGCAAGCAAGAAAAAAAAACACTTATGTCCCTATCTTTGGATTCATTTCACTTAACATCAACTTATCTGACCTTTTCTGCTTGTCCCAGACATACACTAATTATTGAAAATAAGAGAAACCATGGAACCTATGTTTCTTTGGGACTGGCTTACTTCACTTAATATAATTTTCTCCAAGTTTTTCCATTTCCTAACAAATGGGGCAATGTCATTCTTCCTGATGGAGGCATAGAATTCCATTGTGTATATATACCACATTTTCTTGATCCATTCATTCATCTACTGAGGGGCATCTGGGTTGGTTCCATATCTTAGCTATGGTAAATAATGCTGCAATAAACATAGTTGTGCTGGTAGCTTTAGTATGGTCTTGTTTGTGATCATTTGGGTAAATGCCCAAAAGTGGGATTGCTAGGTCATAGGGGAGCTCTATGTGGAGTCTTTTGAGGAACATCCATACTACTTTCCAAAGTGGTTGAACAAGTTTACACTCCCACCAACAATGCAGTAGGGTTCCCTTCTGTCCACATCCCCTCCAGCATCTGTTGTTATTAGAGTTCTTGATTATAGCCATTCTAACTGGGATGAGGTGGAATCTCAATGTTGTTTTGATTTGCATTCCTTTTATGGCTAGAGAGGTTGAGCATTTCTTCATATGTCTATTGACCATTCTTATTTCCTCTTCAGAGAAATTTCTTTTTAAGTCTTTAGCTCACTTATTTATCTGGCAGTTATTTCTTTGAGGATTTGTTGTTGGAGGATTTAATTTTTTGAGTTCCAGGTATATTTTAGATATAGACCCTTATCCTTTGTGAAGATCTTCTCCCAATCCATGGGCTTTCTATTGATCTTGCTAGCAAGATCATACAATCCCATTTGTCAAACCTTTCTTCAACTTGTTGTATTTCTGGGTCTCTATTAAGAAAATTTCAGCCTGGGCCAAAGAGACCTAAGGTTTCTCCTATTTCATCCTAAATGTTTTCAGGGTGTCTGCTTTGACTCCAAGGTCTTTGATCCATTTGGAGTTGAGTCTGGTGCAGGGTGATATATAAGAATCAAGCATTAGTGTTCTACAGGTGATTAACCAATTTTGCCAGCACTATTTACTGAAGAGGCTGTCTTTCTTCCATTCTATTTTTTTAGCTCCCTTATCAAAGATTAGGTGACTATAGGTCTGTGGGTTCATTTCTGGGTTTTCAATTCTATGCCATTGGTCCTGAGGTCTGTTCTTGTGCCAGTACCAAGCTGTTTTGATTACTACGGCTTTGTAGTAGAGTTTGAAATTTGGTATTTATATTCCTCCAGCACTGTTCTTTCTGGTTTTTGCTATTCGGATCTTTTATTGTTCCATATGAATTTTTGGCTGCCCTCTTCTATTTCCTTGAAGAATGAGTTTGGAATATTGATAGGTAGTGCATTGAATTTGTAGAAACCCTTGGGAAGTATTGCCATTTTCACGATGTTGATTCTTCCAATCCAGGAGCATGGGAGGTTTGTCTACTTTCTAAGTTCTGCTTTCCACAGGAATTTTATTTAACTTTTTGTGATTCTTTTTCTTTGTCTGTTTTCCCCCCTTTTGTTGTTTTTTATTTCTGTACCTTTTGTCTCATATGTAAGTTTATTTGATTTGTGGGAGGGAAGGGAAAGCACAAAAATGGTAGGACAAAGGATGAACTAATTCAGCAGTGATGCTCACTAGACACTATGTTGGAAATGAACTATTACAGCATGGGGAGAAGGAGAGTCAGGAGGGAAAAAAGTAGGAGAAAATGAGAGAAGAGGTGACACTGTTCAAAAAGAAATGTACTCAATACTTGACTTATGTCACTCCAACCCCTCTGTATATCATCTTTACAATAAAAACAGAAAGGATATATCACTCTTACTCCTTCACAAGTATGCAAATAATCACCATATGGCTGGGAAGGTGGCTCAGTGGTAGAGCACTTGCCTTGCATGCATGAGGCCCTGGGTTCGATTTCTCAGCACCACATAAGCAAAAAGAAAAAAACCAGAAGTGGCGGCTGTGGCTCAAGTGGTAGAGTGCTAGCCTTGAGCTGAAAAGCTGAGAGACAGCGCCCAGGCCTAGAGTTCAGGCCCCACAACCGGACCCCCCAAAAAAAGAAAAAGAAAAGAATCACCATATTATTCTCAGATCTCATTTCTTAGTTCTTATCCTCTCCCACCTCCTGAAGCATGTCAGTGTAGGGTTTTTTTTGTAACTTTTGGCAATTGCTCATGATGCTTCTGAATTGGAGATTCATTTCTGAGAAACAAAGCTCTGCCCATCATATGCCATCTCTATCAGTGCCATTTGTTTATGGATTCTTTTTCACTATAAAATTCTGAGCATTCTTTCTTTAGTAAAGAATCCAGTGACTTCTCGTATGGAAAATGCTTGCCCTTTTGCTTCAGGATATTCCTTTTCAGAAGTCAAAGACAGGTTTGCTTTTCTTTCATGTGCCCCAGTTAAGTAATTTGTTATTTCATAAGCAGTGAAATAGCATCTACCATGGTCAAGATTGTTTTAAGTACTTTTAAAAGCAAGTTTATTGACTGGGTACTGGTGGCTTATGCCTGTAATCCTAGCTACTCAGGAGGCTGACATTGAGGATCATAGTTTGGAGCGTACAGAGGCTAGTCCTTTTAAACTATTCATTGCCACAGACAATTATAACCCATCGTATATATTAGTTTATTTATATGGTTAGCAAGCTTTCCATCCTCTTAAATTGACATGAAACATTTTTTAAAAAGGAATAGGTAGCCATTATTTATAAAACAATAACATATCATAGAAATAGATATGCAATATTAGAATCATTTACTGAAAGAAAGCAAGGTAGAAAATGGGAAATTAATATATATATATAGAGAGAAATGATATATGGTACATAAACGGTGTGTGCAGATATATATAGATGGTATATATGGCATATAGTATATTGTATAAATGATGTATGTGTGGATATATAGAAACAGTTACCAAAGATAGAAAGCAATACAAAAGTTAAAAACAAAGTGCGTGTCATTAAAATCTAGCACTCTCTATACTGAATTTCTTTCATAGAGCTTAACTTGTACACCTTAAAGGAATCTAAAATTTCTACCTGAAAATACTAAAAATGGTGTGTAAGAAATAAGGTCTGAAAGGCTTGAGAGGGTGCCATTTGTACACTTTAAAACATTTACATTTTTGCTGATAGCTGGCTCATCTTCTTTAAGCTGTTGAAATTCTCAGGTAAACACACATGAATATGCATGTGTGCACAGACACACAAGGATGTATTTTACTTTTTGGAGAAGAGATTTTACTATGCCCATGAATTTCTTATTTAATCATTGCCTTTTAAGCCCGCTGAGAGAGAGAGAGAAAAAAAAGCTTCTTCTCAAGCAGGTTCAAAATTTGCTTTGTTAACATTTTCACACCTAAGAAAGAATTGTGATAGATACAAAAGCATGTGGAATAAGGAAATGAAGTTTTCATACTGAAAGATGGACTTCATGGGGAAAGATGAAGCATTTAGGATACATCATCCCAGAGATTTTCCCAGTCCTATAATTTCTACAATTCTATTATTGCTTTTCTATTCTCTTATCCCCAAGAACATAAATGGAAGAAAGAGACAAATTCCTAGAGAGAAACAGTGATAGGAAAAAAGTAAACTAAAAGTAATTCATCAGCCAGCAATTGGCATGATAATGTTACATAAAAGTATTTCAAAATGTAATGGATTTTAACAAGATGATTTTATTTGTTCAATTTAGGTTTACTAGAGTAGCTGAGGGTATAGGTTACTCAGCCTTTGCTTTCTTTTTTTTTTTTTTTTTTTTTTTTTTTTGCTTTCGTGGGGCTTGAACTGTGGGCCTGAGCACTGTCCCTCAGTTCTTCAGCTCAAGGCTAGCACTCTACCACTTGAGCCACTCCACCACTTCCAGTTTTCTGAGTGGTTTATTGGAGGTAAGAATCTCATGAACTTTCCTGCCCCAGATCCTCAGATCTCAGCCTCTGGAGTAGCTAGGATTACAGGCATGAGCCACCAATGCCTAGCTAGGCCAAAATTCTTGAAGGAAGTACTCAGGTCTGCTCCAGGTGTGTTAATCTAGAGGTTTCTTGAAGAAAGCTGAAACTTCATAGAACATTACCTGCTCCTGCCTCATAACAACACATCTCACACTCATTTGCAGACATTATGTTAGCCAAAGCAAATCTTGTGATCAGAGTGCATATTAATACAGCTTAAAACTTGAATGATTTAAGAAGAACATTCAAAGTGAGGATTGATGTGAAGAACACAGGGAATGTTCAATCCAGAGAAGGTAGCAGAGACTCAGTTTCACAGAGGAATGTGTGCTTTTGTTGAAGAGGAGAAAGAAATTCATAATGCTATGTCAAAATATTTCATTTTCAAATGTTGGAAAAGCAATATACTTTTAAAAATACATTTGGGAAAAAACATATCTGTAAGGTCAGATGCAATTTGGAGACTTCCAACGGCTGACCGCAAATCTGTCTTCATTTCCAATATGCAGTCCTGTAATTACACATCTAGAAAAAATTTAAATCTTTCATCTGTGCTTGACAAGGGCATAATTTTCATCATACCTCAAGTGGGGTTAATGTTTGGTCATGTTATTTGCCCTGTTCTTGTATATATCTTTCCTAACATGGAAAACATCATATGTAGTATGATACACTGCTACCTTATTTGAAAGTCACAATGATTTAGTATTTAACAACACAGTAGTGGTTTGGAATCTTCCAGGCATTGATTTTAGGATACTCCAAGTGTAACAAAATCAAGGGATGCTCAGGTTTCTTAAATAAAGCGAAATATTTGCATATAACCAATACACATTCTCCTGTATATTTTAAATAATTTCTAAATTCTAGCTAACATCTAATGCAATATACATATGATATAAACAAATGTTATCTCATTTAGGGAATAATGACTATGATAAGTCTATAAATGTTCAGTAGAGACATATTTTTTTCAAATATTTTCCATCTGTGGTTGGCTTGACTTTGAGGGTAGTGAACATTCAGATACAGAATTTTTTTGGGGGGGGTCAGTTGTGGGGCTTGAACTCTGGGCCTAGGTGCTGTCCCTCAGCTCTTCAGCTCAAGGCGAGCGCTCTACCACTTGAGCTATAGCGCCCCTTCTAACATTCAGATACAGAAAGCCTAACATTGACTCAATGCTACTAGCCAATGGTGTTACTTTTTTTTTTATTTGAGAATACTGTACAGAGGAGTTACAATTACATGGGCAAGGTCATGAGTACATTTCTTATCAAGCATTGTTGCTTCCTCTTTGTTTCCCCTTCCCATCCCTTCCCATACTCCCTCCATCCCAATGGTGTTACTTTGTATAGAGGAAACTGGGGCTCAGAAAGAAGACATGATTTTCCTAAGAGCACAGGGATAAGATCTTACATCACTCACCTCCTTCCCAATTCCCAAGGTTAAGGAAGGATAAATTTACCAAACGCCAAAGGCTCTTATTTAATTCTAACAACAAATATGTACTAGAGTGGTATTTTATAACATCTTTCTTTTTAGTCAGTTAATCTTTTCTTTGGTGTAAAGTTAGTAAATCTAGCTACTAGATAATCACCAGCGGGCTATTATCCATTTTTTACAGTTTCAGAAACATCTGCTCTTTGAACCTTATTCCTATCAAATGATTAAATAATGAATACCTTGTCTAGAAATAATTGGTTTTCTTTTGTGATTCCACTTGACCCAAGTGACAAGGTATGGTTTTAGAATGCCATAGGTGTAAACTTTTGAGGCAGGGAGTACTCTTTTTCAAGCAAAGTAACGTGATGGTTTGGTGTTACAACATAATCCTAAAAATGAGGGAATAGAAAAACTGAAGTTGATTATGCTTCAAATCGAAGATGTATTTTGGGGCTATGGCATCTCTTTTTCCTCTGAAATGTCAAAAAAAAAAGGAAGATGATGATGGCAAAGATTCTGAGAGCGCTTTGTAAAAACCCAATTTTGGTCCAGGTTTGCATTACTAATTAATCTACTGGATCAGTTCTCTGTGAACTTATTTGAGTTGTCCAAGCACCATTGATCATGTATATTACAATGATTTATTTACAATTTAATGGAATCATACAGTTTTTCTATCACATGTTTTATTACCTAAGCATTATAAACTTCAAAGTAGGTCTTTTTTTGAAGTGTTATTAAATGATATCCTTTTAAGAGATGCTGACTACATCCCCCAAATGATGAATAATACACAATAGTGAATAGATGCCATGAACAGCATTGCTCTTGAAAACAAGTCACCATCAGTCCCAAAGCAAAGTATTATAAAATAAAGATAAAGAAGATGAAGGGAAGATGCAGTTACCATTTAATTTCCTTTCCTAGTTCTTCCTGCTGTGTTGTTTTTAATATCTCCCTTGGAGCAATGAGTCAAATGTCAAAGGAAAGCAATAGTGATATACATTTTGCACATAGTAAAATGTGTATGATTTCATGGCTGCTGAAAGGAAAATATTTTCTCCCTTTCTCTCTTCCTGTGTTTCTCTAATGTAATAAAATTCCTTCCCTTGGAGGTCAAAGTATTCAGCTGTTTCTCTTTCCTGTGGCTTAACAGAGTTATTTCTGCCTCTTGTGAACCTTGCTTTTTGTTGGGAAAGCTTTAATGGAAGGTTATTAACCGGTGCCTAAAGGGGGCAAGTTATCTATATGTAAAAGCAGGGAAGTTATAAGAAAGTGACTGTAAAGATTTGAAGCAATTCAAAAGAATGAGACTAATTGCTGTCTTAAAATGCTCCCCTGTGGTCAGAGCCTTGGGCCTCTGGGACTCTGTTTTCTCTCAGTGATTTCTATTTTCATTTCTTTTCCCATTTGTACTGTGCCATTTATATTTTCCTAGTTTTTTTATGTTTTAATCTCTAAGGTTCCCCCAGGAGGTTCCCCTATCTACTGACCACTTGCTGAAGATTTTGAGGTGCCATGGATCCCAAGTATTTTCTCCTGTACTCTGAGGAGTGCAGGAAGGGAAGCGTATTTCATTTTCTAGCAGATCTTAACAGGAAAACTAGGCAAAGCTCTAGGAGGTACCTGGCCAGGAAGGGAGAGATAGTACCCTGTCCTTCCTCTCCTGAATGATGCATTGCCATTATCTCAGAATTTCTAAGAGAATCAAGATCCAATGGGGAAAAAAGGAGAAAATTATCTTGCATTAGAACATCTGCAATTTCTCTCTATTCCTCTTCCATAGGAAACAAGAATAACCATACATGAATGAATGAATGAAAGAATGAATGAATGATATGCCTAAGACATTTTAGAACAAAATGACTGTGTAAGTGTAGCATATTTAGTTGACACTTGAATGTGGCCCTATTCATATTTAAGTAGATCTTTCTCCTTTGAAGTATCCTATGAAAGAGCCAAGTACTTTGTGAGACTGCTAGATTGTGAAACTTGTAGCAAGCTGGGCACAGGATGTAGAGGTACTAGAGGGAGGGGCTGGGTGCTGGAGGGTTCATGCTGAGATACCATGAGGAGATCAGGATGATGAAAACAGTGTATGATCAAACCACTGTAGCTCATGAGCTTGGGGAATTTTTAATTTTCTTTTGGAATGCAAAAATAAGAGTAAAAGTTGTTTTTCCCTAAATGCCAGAGCAATCTGATAATTAGGCTTACTCAGGTCCAAAGGAGTAAATTGCAACAAAAATGGAAAAATACTAAAAAGAGTTTCACACTTGAATTGAGGTCAGATATATAGCCTACAAGCACAGATTTCCAGGCCTGGTAGCTCCAACTTTAAGCACAAAGGCAGATTTCTTTCATTTGGCCAGTGTTAAGACTGCCTTGAATTTTCCTAGCATTTCAAGACATGAATGAAGTTATTAACAACTTTTAACAACTGAAAATTTTCCATAAGAATTTCTGATTTGGAAGACACGGATGCATATACCCAAGCACTTCATAATCTTCTTTGGGCAGAAGCATACATTTCCCAGGTCTGTGTGGTCTAATCTCCCATACCCCTCAGTCTTCCTCGCTGCCCTCTCCCCAACCCCTTCACACTCACACACACTCTCCAGTGTCTAACTCCTGAATCTCCTGTCCCTTTATGCTGTGGGGCTGCTATTTTGGCTGGTGTTTATCAACCAAGCCTCTGCCCTGTGCTTAGATTGTTCTCTATATGAAGAGCCCTGTTTGTCCTTTTACCCCCAAGGATCACTACGCTCTACCTGGGTGTCACTGCTGGCTGAAGGTGGCTGTTCACCATATCAGCTCTCTTCCTTCATCAGTACTGGCTTCTTTCAGTTGTGGATCCATCATAGCCTGTCATCTTAATCTTGTGCCAGACCAGTCACGTGTCACCTTAGCAGTCATTAAATCAAATCACATAAGAAAACAGTTAAACTTGGAGGATGTGCTCTCAATATATGGGTGCCCTTGATACAGATAGCTGTAAGAGCAGTCTCTTTTCAACTAAATGACAAGAACATTTGCTTTTAAGTGTTGAAATTTTCAGACATTCCAAACAGCTTCCTATGCACTCCAAAAGCAAATTTTTATTTTACAGGAGAAAAAAAAATAAAAAAATAAAAAAAACAAAGCCAAGATAAACTTTATGGCTTGATTACTCAACAAGAGAGTATATTGATGACATAAATGTCCTAAGCTAGGTAGTGATTATATTTAAGTGCCAGAGAAGATTTTCTTGGAAGAGATTGCAATCACTGTGAGTACTTAGTGTTGCATTGCTTACAAGAAAGGGAAGTGACTGTGGAGAGGAAAAGAAACCTCCTTAGTATAGATTAGTTTGTCTATTGTCCATTAACTGTGAATGAACGTTGAAGTTGTTGCTCATTGTGATTCAGTGCTAGATTCCGTAAAAGCAACAATTTTTAAGGAACTGCTTGGAATATCTCTGAGCTTTTCTGCTAGTGTGCATCCTTGTGAAGATTTTAGAATTCAGTGTCATATGTGCATACATACACATATACACGCATACATACATACATACATACAGATATACATTTGGGGCCTCTTCAACTTTACCCAGACCAGTAGCCCAAAGCAGTAATCTACTGAACATAGTTTTTTATAGTGAGGTTCTACATACCATGTGACTTAAAGCACTGGTATTAAGCATGATTTACAAAGACACATTCTAGCACTCCTATTTTCTACATAAGGAAATGATAAAGAGGAATAGGATTATTTTATTTTAATCACACTGTTGTTTAGTGGAAGAACTAGGTTTACAACACGGGGTCACAGCTCCTGGCAAGTATGCTTTGTAATTTATCTGGCTAATATTTATTAAAGGTTTGCTCTACTCAGACCCTATGTGAAGCATGAATTTTTCTAGGTTTTTTTTGACAGTCATGGGGCCTGAACTCTGAGCCTGGGTTCTGTCCCTCAGCTCTTCAGCCCAAGGATATCACTCTACCACTTGAGCCACAGTGCCACTTCCAGCTTTTTCTTTTTATGTGGTGCTGAGGAATTGAACCCAGGGCCTCATGCATGCAAGGCAAGCACTCTACCACTGAGCCACCTTCCCAGCCCCAAATTTTTCTAGTTTACAATCTCACTAATCCTGTGAAGTTAACATTACTCAACATTCAGAGAGGATGAGTAATTTGGTCAAAGTCACACAGCTAAGGAGTACAGTTAGAATCCAAATCTAATTTAATCAAATTCCAGTGTCTGTGAGGACTCTTAACTACTTTAGCCATCCTCGTAATCACTTTTTCCTAGCCTGGCAGAATGGACTGTGAAGTCAAATGTTCCTCTATTTTGACATCAAATATTTGATTCTGAATTATTTAATAAATGCTCAATATCACTCTAACATCACTTCTTAAGTATATATATATATATATATATATGTGTGTGAATACATGTGCTCACATGCTCATATATTAATTTATAAAATCATATATAATATAAACTACAATAACATACACATCATTCCAGCTAAATCCAAGCTGAAATCCAAGCAATTCATGCTTTAAAGTTTCTGGAAAGGTACAAGGGAATTGGTTGAACCTACCTCTGGTTGAATTTTACTCTCTGATATAGGCTAAAGCCACTAAAAAAAAAACAACCCAGCTTTTATGCCTTTAAGTTACAGAAGTTATGAAACACCAAAGAATAGAAAATGAGGAAACTCTTACTGTAAATAATGCACAGCTTTAATATGAGAAGGAATTTTGTCCATTTCGACAAGATTTATCCTTCATAAGGCAAATCTGGACCAATTACATGAAGTAGTGTTCTTTTTGGTCATGTTTCCTCTCTAGCCAACCAGGTCTGGCTTTGACTCTGCTCTTCTCGGGTTTCTCTCCTTGGTCATCTTCGTTATCTTATCTCTTCTATTGCATTCTGTTTCTTCACATGTTCACCATCCTTAAACCACATAACCATCCAATTTATAAATCCCTCCTTTGAACCTTTGACCTGACAACTCCATTTGAATGCCCCCAGTAATTCAATGAAGATTGATGCTTTGAAGATGTTAACCCATGTACTACACCCATAATATCTACTTTTCAAATATTCTGGCCTGAGTGTGTGGCAATAACAGATCCTCATTGCTAAAAATAGAAATGTAAGACTTCCCTGACCTGCTGCCCTCTCTCACCAACACGTAATCAATAGCTCCATTCTGTCAAAGCTACTGGATTTCGGAAAACTGCTCCAATTGCTTTCTCCTTTATATTCATTCCATTTGTGACATTCTTACATTATCTTCAAGTGGAATGTGAAGAGGCCAACTTGGGACATTTCCATTTTCACATTCTCTTGCTGGGGCTGAAATAGCTTTTCACATGTTCTCTCTGACTCTAAATTTACTGTCTCTCTCCCATAACTGATCTTCCACTGTGCTGTCAAAGTGATCTTTCTAATATGCAAATCTGACTATAGATACAGAGCCCTAGTTTTCTGGTTCTGCATAGAGGGAAAATAGATGTCCAAAATTCTTATCATGGTTTAACTGTGATTGTGGGTTTCACCTCTCCACCTCTTTTATGAGTCCACTTCATGTAATTTCTGGTCTAGCCATATTGAATTTCTTAGAGATTCCTGACAGCACTAGGCTTCCTGTGCTTCTTTGTCTCTTCCTATACAATGGATATCTGTCTTGATTTCTGAAACCATGGCTCTAGTCACCTAGCAAAAATCTTGATACCTTCCTGGCATTAAGTAATTAGCTGTCCCCATGTTTCACATCTGTGTCTTGTAGGTGCAAATAGAATATAAGATACTCCATTTTACTTTAGTCTAATCTACAAGATCACATATTATGTAGTCATGTTGTCTAATAGGCTGGGAACTCTTTGGCATCTAGTTCTTTATTTCAAACATCTGGTATGATGCTTTCCAAATAATATGTGTGTAAATGATGTTTGCTCAATGAATATATGAATAAATAAATGGATTTTGTAAACACTTCAGCATGTATACATTTTATGCTGCTTTTATTGTATATGAGATGGAAGACAGCTCTGAACTCCATATGTAGAGAATTATATCATAAATTTACTCTACACATAGTGAAAGGCTCAGAGAAGCTTAATAATTTGTCAGAGTCAGTCAGAAACTGAATGGGGTGTTATCTGTCACTTTATTTTGTTGGATGTAGAGAAGTTACTTGGTTTGGATTCATTTTTCTCAATTGTAAGATGAAATTAAAAACAGTATCTACCTCTCATTAATGTGATAATCCAAGGATTGATTACATCTAAAGCCCAGAGAACAGCCTTTGTGCTCACTGAATTAGCTATTAGGAAAAACATTAATATCATCATCAGTGAAGAAGATGGAAAAGAACAGAGTCACTGGTTGAGTTCTCCCATTCACCATACTGTTTGATCTAAAAAGCCAGATATCTATGTTATTAAAACTTCTTTCCTTAGGCAATCACTATATGGCAATTTAGAGGCCATAGGACTCTAAAGAAGTAGAAAAACTAGGTAATATTGGTACTTATCTATAATCTCAGAACTTAGGATGCTGTGATAGAAGGATTATAAGTTCAAGGCCAGCCTGGGCTAAATAGCGAGACCCAGTCTTTTAAAAAGTAAAAAAGAAAAAAGAAAAAGCAAGAAGTTAAGAAAAAAGAAAGTGCTTGTTTTTTGGTCTATTAGTATTGGACTGGGAAGACAGACGATGAATTAGATGTCCAAACAAGAGAAGGGTTTGAAGAAATTGAACATCAAGAAGACAAGAGAGAGAGAAAACCATTTCAAGCTCATGTGCTGTATCGTAAAAGGACTTTGATTTTCTGTAATAGTATCACAGTCCTCGGTGCTGAGAATTCTATGCAATCAAATATAAAAAGGTTAGGGGCTATGAGTTAAAAGAAAATGAAAGTGCCAGGAAGGATTGGGGAATTGTAGAAGAAACATGCTACTAGAAAGAACTCAGCAACTGATGGTGATAATTCCATTTAAGCTGATTCTTTAATATGAGTCTCCCACAGGGATGTTCCGGAGTTACCAAGGGACTTGACATTATTATTCAGAGAACATTTGGAATTAACACCATCCTCATTGTTGAAATTCTCGCTGGAATTGTTTGCACACACCTTGATGTTGATGCTCTAAGAAGCTATTATATCCTTGTATTAGATTACAGTGCGGCTAAATTAGAGATGCTCTTGAATTTTGATTTAGTCAAACAGGGACTTTTATGTTTTGGTTTTTGGATGCCATTTGTGTTTTTTTGTTTGCATTGTTTAGTGTGTGTGTGTGTGTGTGTGTGTGTGTGTGTGTGTGTGTGTGTGTGTGTGTGTGCACACGCACATGCACGAGTGTACATATGCATGTGTGTACTTGGATTTGAACTCAGGGGCTTAGGTTTGCTAGGTAAGTACTTTACCATGTGTGACAAACCCCTTCACCCCAGTCCAATTTTGCCTTTATTTGATTAAGCTGACCTTGGGCTAGGATCTTCCTTACCTATGCCTCCTGACTAGCTAAGATTACAAGTGTGAAGCACCACACCTGACTTGTTGATTGAGATAGAGTCTATTGATATTTTTCCTGGCTGGCCTTTAACCTTGATCTTCTGGACCTCTATCTCCCCAGTGGCTGGGATTATAGACATGTGAGCACTGTGCTTACATTCAAATAGGTGTTTTGTAGTAGATGCTTCAGCCCTTAAGGATGGTTCTAGTGGTTCATTCAAATGTTCATAATATTTGCTCTATCTACTGAGATATTCAGCTTTCCTGAATTTATAAGTGGTTATTCTTTAGCCCCAACCCATAGTAGCTTGAAAATGGGCCTGTGCATCTGGGAATTATATGTCTTCCACAGCCAGTGACACTAAAGTGAATATCTGGACAAATGTCTGGTCAACAAACACATGATCATCTTTACCCAGCTTGCATCTTGAACATTCTTTTTCCAGTTGGAGGGAAAGATTCAGAAAAGGGAGAAAAACCAAGGAGTCGCCTCTCCTGATGCTTCTTCCATGAGCACCATCCTGGCCAGCAAACAAAGAAGCAAATCTTTTTTGTTGTTGTTGTTGTTTTGGGGCTTGGTCGTGGTGGCTGAACTCTGGGCCTGGGTGCTATCCCTCAGCTCTTCAGTTCAAGGCTAGTGCTCTACCACTTGAGCCACAGCGCCACTTCCGGCTTTTTTCTTTTTTCTTATGTGGTGCTGAGGAATCGAACCCAGGGCCTCTGACATGCAAGGCAAGTGCTCTACCACTGAGCCACCTTCTCAGCCCCAAAGAAGTAAATCTTATGACTGTTTATTGTAGAAATACAACCAAGAATGTCACATGAATTTTCCTCAAGCTGTTACAGTTGGCCCCACAGTGAGCAAGGGGGCATTTCTCCACTTTGTGCCAGAGTCTTATTCCTGGTATCACTAGGTACTGCCAGGCCATCCCTATAAAAGAAAAAGGAAAGAGATAATAATGCATTGCAACCCAGAGGAGAATGTGAGCATGCTCAGCTCAGAGGAGTGGCACCATTACAAAAGTGACTCATTTCAAAATTATGTTTTAAAAATGAGTCTCTCTTCCTAGGGAACTACATTCTGAATGTAAAATTTTTTTAATTTAATTTTATTTTATTTGTGAACATACTGTACAGAGGAGTTACAATTACATGGGCAGTATAATGCGTACATTTCTTACCAAGCATTGCAGCCTCCTCCTTTGTTTACCCTTCACATCCCTTCCCAGCCTCCCCCCTCCCCCCCAATCCCAATCCTTCTCCTCCCCCCTTCCCCCCCCCCCCGCACCGACGTTGTAAAGCTTGTTTTGGACATGACAACTTGTACTTCTCATTGTTGCAACAGATCCACCTGTATCCTTAAACAACTGGTTTTTCCCCATCTCCTCCACAAGTTATACTGACATCAAATATAGTGAAAGCAGGGGTTATACTGTGGGGGAGGGACATACAAAGCAACAAAGAGATATTCTTATAAATGCATTAGAAACACATGCATGAAAGAAAAAAACATTAAAATACACATCTAAGGGTTCATTTTCCTGACATCACATTATCTGACCTTTTCCGCTTGACTCATACATATACTAGATATTACAAATAAGGGAAACCATGGGACCTATGTTTCTTTGGGCCTGGCTTACTTCACTAAATATAATTTTTTCCAAGCCTTTCCATTTCCTAACAAATGGGGCAATGTCATTCTTTCTGATGGAGGCATAGAATTCCATTGTGTATATATACCACATTTTCTTGATCCATTCATCTGCTGAGGGGCATCTGGGTTGGTTCCATATCTTAGCTATGGTAAATAATGCTGCAATAAACATAGTTGTGCTGGTAGCTTTAGTGTGGTCTTGTTTGTAAACATTTGTGAATGTAAAATTTTTAAGAAGCAATATTTAGCCAGAAGCTAGGGGCTCACACCTCTAACCCTAGCTATTCAGGAGGCTGGGATCTGAGGATCAGATCCTGGTTCAACACTTCCCTGTAAAGAAGCTCATGAGACTTTTCTCTCCATTTAACCACCAAAAAGGCCAGAGGTGGAGCTGTAGCTCCAGTGATAAAGTGATAGTGGTGAGCAGAAAAAGCTCAGATACAGCAGCTCAGGTCCTGAGTTCAAGCCCTAGAACCCACCCAAACACACACAAAGAAGTAATATTTAAATTCTATTATGTACCAGGACTAATAAGCATTCTGCAGACTTGGCTCATTTCTATCTTCTTACACACAGAGGGGAGGGGGATGATAGATATATGTCTATCAAGTGAACAGAAAACTGAACATTCACTTTGAATTCTTGTAATTGTTCCAGTTAGACATAGAATATTTTCACTAAAGAATGTAAGAGGGGCCAGGCACTGGTGACTCACACTGTGAGCTACTCAGGAGGCTGAGATCTGAGGACCATGGTTCACAGCCAGCCTGGGAAGGAAAATCCATGAAAGTCTTATCTCAAAATAACTACTAGAAAACCCGAAGTGGTGCTGTGGTTCAAGTGGCAGAGCTCTAGCCTTGAGCTGAAGAGCTCAGGGACAATGTCCAAGTCCAGAATTCAAGCCCCACGACTGACAAAAACAACACCCCCCCAAAAAACAAAACCAACAAAAACAAAGGACTTAATCAGTTGCCTTTCTTCAAGATATTTCTAATGCTACTTTGACAAATAGTTTGCTACAGAGGAAGAGGCAAAGTAGAAACCCATTGGGAGGTTTCTGAGGTTGTTTATAAAGAAAGCAATAATAGGATATTGTCTATAAAGAAAACAATAATAGATTAGATTAAGGTACCATTCACTGAGGTAGAGCTGAGCAGATTCAATTCAGAAAATTGAGACATGAATCTTTCTGAATTAAATGGGAGGAATTAAAGGCAATGGATAGGTCATGAAAGCCTTGCCAGATTCTGGTTGAGCTCCCAGTTTGATAGTGATGCTATTCACTAAGATACAGAAGACCTTGCTTATGACTTGTTTTCCCTGATAATATTTGCTCTTCCTCTTGAATCCCTCCTTCATCTTTCCCTACTTTATTTCCCTAAATCCTATCTGCCTTTTCAAATGTAATATCTTTAACTCACATATATTGAGACAATGATTAAAATAACAATGAGTTTAAATGTTTTGGCTACTTCTAACCTTATACATGCCCAATCCATGCCAGAATTCTATGGAAAAGATCTTACAAGTAAAGCATGAGGAGACCCAAAGAACTTATGTAATGTGTCTAGGATCACAAAACCATATAGTCATTTCTGGGATGAACAACCTTTTCTCAAAACTCAATTCTTTGTGATTTTTTTTGTGTTCATGCTACTGAGGATTGAACCTGTAAGGTCTGCTCCTGGATGGCGAGCAGACTCCACCCTCCTTGCAGCAAAGTCTCCACCCAGTACCTGCGTAACCTAGGCAACTGGGACACCTGGAAGAGGTCACCTCTGCATCCGCTGAGGTCACATCTGAATTTGATGTGGCCACACCTTTCTCCACCCATACCCTAGATAAGGCCTACCCCAGGCCCAGACACTCTCTCTGCTTTTCTAGCTCTTTTTCAGCTCTTTCCTTTTCTTTCCCAGCTCCCTTCTCTCTCTCTGCTCTCTCTCTGCTCTCTCTGCTCTCTCTGCTCTCTCTCTCTTCTCTCTCTCTGCTCTCTCTCTTCTCTGCTCTCTCTCTGTTCTTTTCTAGCTCTTCTTTCTCTTTCCCAACTCTCTCTTTCCCAGCTCTCCCAGCTCTCTTTCCCAGGCCTTTCCCCACCGTGTGGAGGACCAAGATGGCCTGGTACCAGCCAGAACGATGAATAAACCTACCCCTTACCACGTGTGTGGTGCAGTTCTTACTCAGCTACCTCTTTTTAAAAACCTAACAGAACCCAGAGCCTCATGCAAGCTAGACAAGTACTTCACAACTAAGTTGTATCTCATCTCTGATCTATGAGACTCAAGTTTGGCTACTTGATACCTTAGCCTGTGAGTTACTATACCAACTACCACACACTGGATGCTTTGTGAAAAATAGGAACATTTTTCAATTTAAGAAGCTGCCAAGCCCACGATTTAGATGCCAACAAGTTTGCTTCCTGATGAGAGAGAGTTTGCTTCCAAGATGGCACCATATTGCTGACTCCTACGAAGGATAAAAATGCTGCATCAGAATGTGGTAGGAGTAGGAAAGCAAGTGAGCTCAATGCTGCATGCAGCTTCTTTAGAAGGGCCTAATTTCATCCATGAGGGAGGATCCTTTTAGAACCTAATCATCTCTTAAAGACCTTACCTCTTAATATTATCATATTGGCCATTAATTTCAATAAACTGAATTTGGAAGGGATAGTTCAAACCACTTCATTAGAGCTATTTTGTCTATGAAGAAACACCTATAGTGTACTTTGAAAGGCATATAAACAGTTATGTATGTGGAATTAGTGGGGCAAAGAGGGAATTTTCGTAAAATGCACAAACATGTGGAAGATATCTGTGGTGGGGTAAGAGAAAGGAAAAGAATGAGATGGTATTTGTGGAGAATTGATGAGAAATGTAGATTCAGAGATGAAGTATCAAATTGATAGCTAGGAATGTGCTTTAATTTTATTCCCTGTTAATCTAGGCAGGGAAAGGGTCAAATCAGACATCTAGAAATGCAGTTTGAAAGAGTTTGTATTTCTGTTTTTTCTATTGCAGTATAAAAAGAGTTTGGCATAGAGCAGTAGTGTTAAAGATTAAAAAATCCAATAAATTTGAAGATTCAATGAGAAAGGAAATGCAATGTTCTCAGCACAAATCAGCATTTTATATGTGTGTGTGTGTGATTGTATGTGTGTCTGTGTGTGTGTGTATCTATGCAGTGGAACCTTCTGTTTCAGACATTTGTTACTGCTAATAAGCCAGTGTAAAGCTTAGTGATTTAAAACAGCAATGATACAATGATTCCTACCCATAGTGTGAGTTTAGTATGGACTTCATGATGATTTTTGTAATTAAATAGATTGGGATTAATCGATCATATTAACAACCAAGTCTTTCAAGAGGCTGAATTTATTTGAACTCAGGTTGAAACTGGAACTACAGGTATGTTCTCTCTTTCTGTAAGATATCCTTCAATGGAACTCCATTTTGTAGTCTAAATAGGATAGCATAAAGCTGTTTTCTCTCTCTCTCTCTCTCTCTCTCTCTCTCTCTCTCTCTCTCTCTCTCTCTCTCTCTCTCTCTCTCTCTCTCTCTCTGTCTCTGTCTCTCTGTCTCTCTCTTTCAAAGCTCTCATTGTCTTCCTGCCTGACCTAGGAAGAACTAGATAGAAACTCACTTCCTTTGCCTTCTAATTGGAAAAGGCAGGTCACAAGTCTATCTCAAATCCAAAGAAAAAGGAATTAGAATGTGCTGCTTGTGTGAGAAGCCCCATTCTGGTACAGTGGTAGAAGGAATTATTGTCATACTTGGAGACTATACCCTAACTGGTTAAGATTGTCTAATGCCAACTCCTAAAATGGCATTCTGCTTTTTAAATTTTTATTAATTTCTCCCACCCTTTACACCTCTTCAAGCTTTCTTTCTAGCTCAATACTGTCTTAATTATTATTATTTTTTCATTGCCAGTCCTGAATCTTGAACTCAGGGCCTGAGTCCTATCCCTGAGCTTCCCTGCTCAAGGCTACCACTCTACCACTTGAGATACAGCTCCACTTCTGGCTTTTAAAAAAATAGATTATTGAAGATAAGAGTTTCATGGACTTTGGTGCCTAAGCTAACTTTGAACCATAATCCTCAGATCTCAGCCTCTTGAGTAGCGAGGATTATAGGTGTGAGACACTGGCACATAACTCTGCCTTAATTTTAATTTCACTAAGTCATGTTTTAGGAGTTTCCTTAATTTCATAGAGAATACAAAACAATAGTTTCTACATATTTTATTCCTTTCTTTGAGGCAAATGTCCACTTAGGATCATGTTCATTGTTTGTCTTCATTTCATTTTGTTTTGGGTAGTAGTGGGGTTGGTACTCAGGAACTCACACTTGTTAGGCAAGTATTCTGACACTTGAGCCAAACCTCCAGCTTTCCACTTCTTTAAAGTTTCCTCTTAAACTTCTAAAACATACTGATGTATGTTTGTGTAATGCATACTTCTTGTTTCTCTTGACTGTCTCTCAAGAGTAACAGTTTTTACATTCTGTCTGTTTACACACAGATTCTTCTGAAAGCCTGGAAAGCTTAAGTTTCCTTTTCTCTTCGGACTTCTTTGAGTATTATGGTGGAGAATTGTATGCTAAGAGTTTATAATCAGAAAAGTATGGAGGAAATCATGACCCTAGCATAGAAATACTCTGTATGACTCTTGTCATATCTATTTTGAAACAATACACCAGGAGACTTATGTCTTTGTGTAGTATTTTTTTGTAGATATACCCTGGTGTTTTCTCCAACCCCCAGTCTCCTTGGGAGATTACTTTTACTTTTAATTCAAACTCTTTTCCCAGTTTGGTCTTTCACATTGTTTAAAATCATAGGATAAAATGACACAATGATCTTTTTCATTCAGTGGTGCTTTAGGTGAAGATGCAACCTATTATCCATACTAGCACATGATTGTGGAACAAAGGAACATTGTTAATACAAGAATATATAATAACAAATGAGACAGAAACATGTAACTCTATAGAGAAAATAGGCTACAAGGTCATCCAAACCATACTGTGCTTGACACCATAGTAGCCAATGTGTCTTAATTCCCCATGTCTCCCATGGTTAGAACTCCAGACCATATATCTCCAGACTAACAGGGCTAATGCCTATGGTCAGACCATCATCACACTGATGTTCTTAGTACAAACCACAGTAGAAAAAAATATACTTAGACTCACACTTTTTGTTTATAACACATAGTATTACTCTATCGATCCATCCTGAGGAAGGGCATCCAACCCAGCTACATATATCTCAATTTTCAACCTCTTCAAACTTAGAAGATATCGACTATTTCATACTTCCCCTTTCTGACATTCTCTGACATATTCCCCGGAAGTAACATCAGTGGTTAGTTTCTCTCAGTGTTAGAATCTGAAATGTCAAAAGGGTGGCAAATAGGTCAGCACAGCAAAGAGTCCAGTAGATCCTACAGCTTGTAAATGCAAGGGAACTGTTTGTAGTATTGCAGCATTATAGTAACCCTTCCCCCACCCTCAATATGAATATAATAAGAGCCACTATAGTTTTGGACAGCAGCAGTAATGAAGTATATTATAACAAATCCCTGGTAGCTCGTGCTTGGAACAAAGAGATAAGTTTTAAAAGAAGATTTTGTTCTTTAATTTTATTTGGTATGAATGACATCCAAGTGTCTTTGCTTTTTATTTGAAACAAGATGGCCCAATAGGCCAAATCAAAAAGGGAAGAAATTTATGAATCTGTCAATTAATGTACATTGGGTTCTTATAATAGTGGCATATAAAATATTCACTTGGAAACATTACTCAGTTGTTTCAAAGGACCACACAAGAACTTTATTATATGTATTCTTTTTTATATAAAATGATGGCTATTTTAAATGCAGTTATGCTAGTTCCTAATCATCTTTTTCTGGAAAATTACCAGTCAATTTTCTTTGGCAAAATAAAATGACAATTGGAAATAATTGATTCTTTGATGGATGGATAGGCAGATACATAGAGGAATTGATGAATGATTAAGCAAGAAGAAATAAAATCTTAGTGGTGGAACTTAACTGATCGTGTATGGGAATAGGCTCACTATAGAATTTTTCCAGTGTTTCTTCTAAAAGGTTGAAATTTTACATAACAAAATATGTAGGAAAGGATTAAAGGGGATGTTTGTTGTGTTCTCCCACAAGAGCCACTAAAAGTTGTTAGGACAAAAGTGTCGAGGATAACGATGTAACATTCTGCAGCTTCTATGCTTACCATATTCCATGCCATCCTGTTGAACACAAGTACTATTATAACCATGAACAATCTATTTAATAATTCTTTACACAGAGTTATTAAACCTGATGTTACTACCATGAGTTCATAGGGAAGAAAAATAATCATGATCTATTGGGGTAACATGAGGAGAGAAAAAGAGTGAGTGTCTGGAGGAATTGTGCAACAGAGCAATTTCTATATTCTGTAACCAAATCTTTTAGCTGAAGGTTATCTCTTGAGGAGAGTGGGTATGAAGAAGAATAAGATGAGGTGATTCAGATGAAAGAAAGAGACCTCACCTAAATGATTCTAGGTATGAGCTTTGCTGACACAGGTCCTTAGGTAACTACACACCTGAGTATCAACCATAGATGTCTTGTCATACTCCACATTATACCTTTTCATTCCTATATGCTTCTACAAATTATAACCTCTGTAATATTTAAATGTACAATATTGTAAGTCCTACTGAGAAGATAAAAGAGGAAAGGACAAAATTAAGAGTATAAGCAGATATAAATCTTATTTTACAAGAATAATGCCCAAAGACACACTGAAATAGGATGTGGTAAGTTTTACCAAACACAAGTTCAAAGATCAAGAACAGATGCAAGTGCTCAAATAAAAAGTAATAGCAGAGAAATTATAAAAGCATTAGTGATAACCCATATTCAAAAGAACAACAGGAGAGTTAGTTGGACTATAATTTGATAAAGAACAGAGATCAATTTGAACGAATCTTAACAGTATAGGAGAAAAAAAAGAAAAGTCAAATAATCCTAAATTAGGTTCTAGTTGTAGAAGATAGTCAAAGGATATCTGATACTTGTATACGTAATGTTGCTACAAAATAGTTGAAGAAAAAATGTATTTAAATATAGAATGAGTCAGGTGCTGGTGGCTTCAATTTTTTTTGTTTTTTTTTCGAATATTTTTTATTGTGAAAATACTGTACAGAGGGGTTACAATTACATGGGCAAGATAATCAGTACATTTCTTATCAAGCATCGTATTTGTAATCCTAGGTACTCAAGAAGCTGAGATCTAAGATCTGTAAAATCAAGGTTTGAAAATCCTCAGGCTTCATCTCCTCCAGCAAAAAACCAGGTTGAAGATGTGGTTCATATTTTAATATTGATGAAAAGTGATGTGTGTGTATGTGTATGAGAGAGAGAATAGGTTGAAAGGAAAATCCTAATTTTTAAGGGAAAATGTGTAAAATATGTATTGAAAAAACTGATTTTTAAAACTTTCAACAAGGCATTATAATGTTGAAGTTACTGAATGACAAGCATTTTGAAAATTACATTTTTAAGACTTAAAGAGAAAACTTCTCTGAAGAGGAAAGAAGGATGGCCAATAGACACATGACGAAATGCTCAACCTCCCTAGTCATAAAAGAAATGCAAGTCAAAACAACATTGAGATACCACCTCGATGATTATAATCAAGAACTCTATTATAACAACAGATGCTGGAGGGGATGTGGACAGAAGGGAACCTTACTGCATTGGTGGTAGGAGTGTAAAGTTACTCAACCACTTTGGAAAGCAGTATGGAGGTTCCTCAAAAGACTCCACATAGAGCTCCTCTATGACCCAGCAATCCCACTTTGGGCATTTACCCAAATGTTCACAAACAAGACCACTCTAAAGCTACCAGCACAACTATATTTATTGCAGCATTATTTACCATAGCTAAGATATGGAACCAACCCAGATGCCCCTCAGTAGATGAATGGATCAAGAAAATGTGGTATATATACACAATGGAATTCTATGCCTCCATCAGAAAGAATGATATTACCCCATTTGTTAGGAAATGGAAAGACTTGGAAAAAATTATATGAAGTGAAGTAAGCCAGGCCCAAAGAAACATAGGTCCCATGGTTTCCCTTATTTTCAATAACTAGTATATATCTGAGTCAAGCAGAAAAGGTCAGATAAGTTGATGTTAGGGAAATGAACCCTAGGTATGTATTCAAATGCTTTTTTTTTCTTTCATTCGATTGTTTCTAACACATTTATAAGATTATTTCTTTGATGCTTTGTATGTCCCTCCTCCACAGTATAACCCCTTCTTTTACTGTATTTGATGTTCTTATAATTTGTGGAGGGGAAGGGAAAATACAAATAGTTTAACTAGGGATGCCGGTGGACCCATTGCAACAATGAGATGTACAAGTTGTTATGTCGAAAACGAACTTTACAACTTTGGTGGGGGGTGAGGGGGGAGGAGGATTGGGTGGGGGACAGGGGGAGAATAGGAAGGAATGGGAAGGGGAAACAAAGGAGGATGCTACAATGCTTGATAAGAAATGTACTCATTATCTTGCCCATGTAATTGTAACCCCTCTGTACATCATACAGGTCCTTCACTTCTTTGGTGAAGTTAATTCCTAGCTATTTTATTTTTTGTGGGGCTATTATGAATGGAGTTGCTTTCCTAATTTCAGCCACACTTTTCTCATTGTTGGCTTACAGAAAAGCCATTGATTTTTGAGGGTTAATTTTATACCCTGCTACTTTGCCAAAGTTTCGAATCAGCTTGAGTAATTTGGGAGTGGAGTCTATGGGATTCTTTAAATACAAGATCATGTCATCTGCAAAGGGAGAGTTTTACTTCTTCTTTCACTATTTGGATTCCCTTTATATTTGCATCTTGTCTTATTGCTGTAGCTAGGCATTCTAATACTAGATTGAAGAGAAGTGGAGAGAGTGGACATCCTTGTCTTGTTCCTGAGTTAAGAGGAAATGGCATTAGTTTTTCACCATTGAGTATAATGCTGGCTGTAGGTTTGTCATATACAGCCTTTATTGTATTGAGGAATGTTCCATGGATTCCTAATTTTTCCAGAACCTTCATCTTGTCAAATGCTTTTTCTGCATCTATTGAGATAACCATGTGGTTCTTATCCTTACTCCTGTTGATGTGATGAATTATATTAATTGATTTGCATATATTGAACCAGCTTTGCATCCCTGAAATGAATCCTGTTTGATCGTGGTGTATGATTTTTTGGATGAATTGTTGAAGTTGATTGGCCAGAATTGCTGAAATTATTTAATGTTTTTATTTCTTGCAAATTTTAAGGCTAACTCCCCTCACCCGACATATCCTTTTACAAAGAGCTGGTGTTTAAAGTATGATTCAAATATTTGTTATTTGCATTACATTTTCACACAATGACCTTCTCTCCAATATATTTGCGTAATTTTGAAGTTAGTGGATTTGCTGTGTGTTGTTAAGGTAGAAAAATGTGTTACTAGGAGGTAATTACTGTAAAGCTATTTAATTATTGATTTCTCCAACATAGCAGGCTTGACATTTTGCAAATATAATGAAGGAAAATATATGCATTAACAGAGTGAGAATAAAATAAATGTACATTTTAAAGGAAGACATAATTCATTTTAATAGATATACAGTAATTACCCAGGAAGTGTGACTGCCTCCTTCATAAATGACATCAACTATTCAAATTAAAATGATAGAAGTCTAATATGTAAGGGTATTATGAGGGTGGTTAGAACTCAAGCTTTGGCATCAGGATGCATAAAGGCTTCATGTTTATTGATATCTTTTGTTGATGCTGTTGTCCCTGTCTTCATTACCCTTTATCAAAAGCATATTTTACTTTGAAGCATTTATACTGGCTTTGCTTTACAAGTCACCTAAAACTACATGTCTGCTTTGCACCTAACAGCTATAAAGTTCTTCCCTTGAAAGGAATGACTGCATTTTAGGCTGAATGAAGATCAGTTCAAGACTTCCCAGAGTTCCTAGCCTTGCTGAGTCCGTCCTTTTCATTCCTCCTTTGCCTGCCTTTCTGATTTCTAGCTACAATAAACATGAGTCACACTACGTGGTAATGAACCTTTAAAATGACAAAAACAAGTGCCTACACATCCAAAGGAATGTCCCAGTCATCAGAACAGCCTTTCGTGAAAACATGTTTTGAACAGCTTTTGCTTTCAGAATCATTGTATGGAATTACACAAGAAACAATGTCTCATTTAATCAGGGAGACACATGATTTTTTGACATAAAATTTATGACCAATGCTGGTCAACAACTATATCAAGCAAGCTTTGTTTGAAATAATATGCAGCCACTTTTCTTGTATTACAGCATGAACACAAAAGAAAAAGATTTCCTAGCATTTAGGTAATTCAAAGAACATAATAGAGATTCTAAGAAGAGTTCTCAAATAAATAACTAAGTATCAAAGGAAAAAAATTGTTGGAAATAGAAAAAAAATCTAAAGGAAAAAGATGACAAAGATGAAAGTAAAACAATGGATTAGCACATGGAAAATAAGTTGATTAATAACTAAGTATGTCTTTGGAAATACAATATAGAGAAGGAAGAAAACACAAGCACACAAAATTAAAGATAGCATAAAAGAAACCAGTTCTATTGGAAATTACAACAATAATATAGCACCTTATAAATCTCCATAGAAATGTATTTAATATTGAAAGAGAAGAGATAAAGCTCAAGTTAATGAGCAGCTTAGAAAATTATTTAGAAAATTATTAAGAAGTTATGGGAAAATGAAATATTCAAACTTGATTTCCAGAGGGGGATTCTAAACTTTCAAAAATGAGTTAATATAGAAATAACTTACCCATAGAGCAACAGAAAAAGAATGTGAACTTCTAAATTAGTTTTAGAAATACATATCTAAAGAGAAATTTCCTAAAGATGAAAAAATAATATTCTTGTTATGATTTTATTTAACACAATTATATCAATGTTGAGCAAAACTATTAAACTTTTGCAAGCAAAATAATGGGACACTAAGAGAACTGTACAGTATTAATCAAGAATATGATTTTTTTAAATATCCAGTGTCAAGTTTAAGCACAAGTCAATGGGTATAAGATATTATATGAAGAATAAGACAACAATCCTTAATGATACCACCTTGAATATTGTTTTAGAAATAGCATATATAATTCAACTTGAAAATAAAAACTGGTGAGGAAGGACAAAAAGTTATTTGTTGTTTATACAAAACAACTCCAATAGGATTAATTGAAAAAATATATGAAACAACTAGGTGCGCATAGCCCATGCCTGTAATCCTAGCTATTCAGGAGACTGAGATCTGAGGGTTGTGGTTCAAAGCCAACCCCAGGCAGGAATGTCCTTGAGACTCTTACCTCCAGCTAACCATCAGAAAACTGGAAGTGGCACTGTGTCTCAAGTGGTAGAGTGCTTGCCTTGAGCTGAAGAGCTAAAGGACAGTGCCCAGGCACAGAGTTCAAACCCTACAACCTACCAAAACACACACACACATACACACACACACACACACACACACACACACACACACACACACACACACACACACACACACACACACATATAAAGCAGTTAATATAAAATGATTAATAGTAAAATCACTAACTTTGGAATTTTGTTTTTCTCCTTGGCCAGTTTAGCAACAGACAGAAAGGTTTGAATGCATTTGTTTTAGTTAGGATAATTTAACAACTGTTTTTTTTATTTCCTCTTTGTTATTGCCCATTAATATTTTTTAAGTTCTTTATATGGATTTGTGTTCTGTATTTTTGTTTTCATGATGCTTCATCTTTTTAAAAAGTTTTAGACTCACTAACCAATTCTACTATGGACAAAAATAATCTCCCTTGTCTCTGTTCATTTGTTTTCTATGGATATATCCAGCTTTTGTACTTCTATTTTCTTTTCACTGATTACTCAGTGCTCTTTATTAGTCATACCATTTTTGGAAATTACCACTTGGTAATTATTTTTTGGAATATGATGTAGTATTATATCCTAATCAAATTAGGATAAATAATAGTTGCATCTTCCTTTGTCAGTGGTGGGGTTTAAACTCAAGACCTGCTTTGTGCTCAGGCTAAGTCTCTACCACTTTGAGGCACAGTTCCACTTCCTGTTTTCTGGTGGTTAATTGTCGATAGAGTCTCATAGACATTCCTGCGTAGGCTGGCTTTCAACCACAATCCTCACATCTCTGACTCCTTAGTAGCTAACATTACAGGCATGAGACACTAGCTGCTTCAATCATTTACATCTTCTTATTGCTTTGTGTTTATAGGCTTTGTGTTCTTTTATTATCTAGTTATTAATAACATACACAACAGGTTATTGTGAAATATAGTCTCTTCACTATTCAGCAGACCACTAGAACTTGTTAATTTTTTTTTGTCAGTTGTGGGGCTTGAACTCAGGGCCTGGGTGCTGTCCCTGAGCCTCTTTGTGTTCAAGGTTAATTCTTTTCCACTTGAGCCGCAGCACCACTTCCAGTTTTTGAGTGGTTTATTAGAGATAAGAATCTCACAGAGACTTTTCTGTGTAGACTGGCTTCTATGATCCTCAAATCTCAGCCTCCTTAGTTCCTAGGATTATAGGTGTGAGCCACCACTGCCCATAAGAACTTATTTCTCTCTGTGTCAAGACAAATTCTTAACAAACCCTGTTCATGTATCTTTTCAGCAGTTTATTTTCATTGAGATGTATAAGCATTTTTTTTATAATTGCAGGTGTTGAAGAAGCAGATGGAGAATATATAAATCAGTAGCTTTGTATACAAGCAAAATCACTTAGAAAATACAATGGGAGAAGGAAACTATTCATAATAGCAAATAAAATGTAAAATGCCTAATATTAAAGTTAGCCAGAAGTGGAAAGGATCTTTATAAATTGCAAACTACAGTGTTACTTAAGAAGCTACTACTGGGGCTTAAACTCAGGGCCTGGGCACTGTCCCTGAGCTTTTGTGCTATAGGCTATAGCATTCTACCACTTGAGCCACAGTTCCATTTCCAGCTTTTTGATGGATAATTGGTGTTGAGTCACACAGACTTTCCTGCCTGGGCTGCTTTTAAACCATGTTCTTCAGATCTCAGGAGACTGAGGTATGAAACACCCTATTCTAACTGCAATATAGAAAGACTTATAAGACAAATAATGAGGTCTAAAATTAGAGTTCCTTTCATACAAAGAAAAGATGCTAAGAGTGAGTTTGTATGCTTTAGGATTAGAACATATTTTAAAACTGGAAAGGATTCAACTCTACTTGCCTCTCTGCAGAACAGTGATTCTCAAGCTCATATGCAGTTAGAATTACCAGAGAGTTTATTAAGTTCCTAGTCATTGGACCCCAATCACAAAGATTCCCCTCAGTAGAGGTGGGGACAAAGACTAAGAATTTGTAGTTCTTACAACTTCCCTCCTGATTCTTATGGATGGAAAGGAGCTAGCCTCTCACTTGGTATCTTCCTGCTTTGGAAAATGTATATGTGCCCGCACTGGTGGCTCACACCTATAATCCTAACTACTCAGGAGGCTGGGATCCAAAGATCACAGTTTGAAACAAACAAGGGCAAAGAAATCCCCATGAGATTCTTATCTCCAATTAACCCCTGAAAAATCAAAAGTGGCTTTGAGGCTCTGGGAAAGTAGCCAGGCCCTGAGCTCAAGCTCCACAACCTACAAAAACAATTAAAAAACTGTGTATGCAGTTAAAAGCAGGTATCTGAATTATAAGACACTAGGACACTTTAATTTCCTTTAAGCTCTATCATACCTTTTAAAAGTAAAAAAATATATTTATACATATGTGTGTATAATGAATATTATTCAGCCATAAATACAAAATCCTACCATGTGTAGCTGTATAAATGAGCCAGAACATATTATATTAAGAAAAGCAATCAAGCAAGTAAAGGCAAATATGGATAGTCCCATTTATGTGTGTGTGTGTGTGTGTGTGTGTGTGTGTGTGTGTGTGTGTGTGTATGTGTGTGAAAAGTGAAAATGTTAACCTCACAAAAGTCAAGAGTAGGCAAATGGTTGCTAGAGGCTGGAAGAGAGGATTACAAGGGAGAGAGGATGATTCTAAGGTCCAGAAAGGCCTTTGGAAGAGAAATAACTTGTGTTTAAAAGCATGACAGGGTAAAAGGCAGACAACAATTCACTTTAGATTTCAAAATAGGAAGTAGAGAAAAAATTGAATGCTCTCAACAAAGAAAGAAATGCCTGAGGTGATAGAAAGTAATTTGATCTGATCATTACACACATTTACATTTATCGACCTGTTACATTGTATGTGATAAATATACAGTACAGTTATTATTAGCTGACAATTAAATTTTAAAAGTAGGCAGTGGAATATGAAGACTTGGCTTCATTTATGCTCCCTAACTATATCCTTGTACCCCAGTTTGAACTTAAAATTTAAGTTTATTTTTGAACACAGGGGCGTCACATCTTTTTATAGTACCTAATTTTGTGCCAAGTTAGTATATAAAACAATGAAACAATGAGAAAAGCATTGCTATATCCCCTAAAATAGGACCGACAAGTATTATAGCAAGCAGTAACCCTGACCTTGGTACCATTTTAGCTGACAGACAAGAGGGCAGATTTCCCAGGAAGATTCAGGGTGCTGGACTGTGCCTTCCTAGTTATGTTTCTGTGAATACATCTTTATGATTAAGCTGCCTCTTCTTGATTTGAGTTTAATAATTTTGAGTTAATAAATTTGAGTTTAATAACTTGCAACAAGAATCACAGCAGCAACTGAGTGTTGTCCAATTCTACTCCTTGTTTTCTCAGACCTTTTTCCCATAGCATCTTGGTATTCTTCTAATTTTGTTTAGACTTTAATTTTCATATATTCAGTATTCATTCTATAGTCACCCTTAGGGGTATTGTATAGCATATGGGAACAAACGTAAACTAGCTTAAACCTTGAATTACTGCCTTGCCAACCCTCCTATCTTCAGTTGTGGCAGACAACCTGAGCAAACAGGCTTTGCACCAGACCATGTCGGCAGCAAAGCAAGCCATGGTCGGTTACCAAGAGAATGAATTCTCATATTTTGCTTTCCATACCCAGGCCATTTTTTTTCTCTCTCTCTCTTTTCCCTAAAGATCAAATCTGGTGGTTCATTAGCTATTCTGGCTGAGCTCAGCTTCCGCTGTGCATGCTCTTGTCTTTCCAGCCCCACACTGCAGGGGTTTGGTAGAACAAGGTTAATACTCAGAATCACAGTCAGGAGCAAATTGATTGCAAGGAGGGGAGGTAAAGCTTGTCTGTCACCATCTCCTTATGGCCTCAAGTTCAGCAGGCAGTTGCAGCAACTGAAGCTTTACAGTTCTCTCTTTCCTGACATCTGCTACAGGAAACCCTGTTTCTCTCAAACTATATATCACTAAGCCTGATCAACTATGATCAGATAGACTGATAGATATACCACTATAAAGTCTAAACCCACTCCTAACTACCCCAGTCCAACTAATCTGCCAATATGTAACAAAGCATTTGATGAGCATCACTTATAATCTAGGTAGGTATTTAAGAAGGTTCTTGCTTGAATTCCAGAAGTTGTCATTTGTATCAACTTTGTGTTAACACTATTCCTAAAGAGTTGCATAACAATCTGCAACAATGCCAACAGCATTGATACAAGGCATTAAGCTAAGCTGTGGGAAGAAGATGGTCATTATGATGTGTTAAGATGCCACTTGTGCCCATTGGAGTCTTAAGGGCTGGGGTGAAAATAGACAAGGGCCTCTTGCCCTAACCCATTATTGGTCCACACTTAGCCAAGGGTGTGTAATGAGTTCTGCTTAGAAGAGGACGCAGAAATTTAAAAAAGTTTTCAGAACAGAGATGACATTTGATTTGGGGCTTTGAGAATGAGTCAGACTTTGACCCTAGGGGAATGGAGGTGGGGATGCCATAGTTCAGAACAACAGGAACTGTACTGTTGCTCTCAATTGTCTGGCACGAATGTGGAGAATACTTTAAAGACTTGTTATTTGGAGGGTACAAACCATAGTTTCTCTGAGTGAAAGACCATTCTTCTGTAAATCTCCAGTCCCAATTTACTAAGATATGTGTGGCTTGTCTTAGGAGTCTGAGTAATCAGTGGCATTGTATAAGGGAATGCATTTGCATGACATTATCAGAATGTCAAGTTGTCTTTCAGAACTGCACAGATACAGAAAAGGCTCACCAGTGCCTGGGCTATCCCTGAGTGCTGACTGTGGGAACATCCGTTGATGACATTCCCTGTACTGTATGCACACATTTCAATAAATCCCAAAGGCCTCCTGTCCACAAAAGCCTTGGACAGTCCTTACCTCTTCCTCAGAATGCCCCATTAGCATTTCTATTCTTACATTCTGTGGTCAGAAGAGGCTGGGAGATCCTTGGAAAGACATTTCTCAACCTGTTGACACAAAAGGGTGCCTTGAGCCCTCTGAAGGGCACCATCTCACTGGGGAAATGCCTGATTAAAAAAAGACTCCATATTGCACCCCAAAATACCTCTACAAGCTGAAAGAGAAGCAATTTGGGGAGGCAGAAATGGACGTCAATATACATATGTTCATGTATATGACATATGTTCATGTTCCTTTGCTGAGCAATTTTCCACAGTTCCTTTGCTGAGCAATTTTTCCATGTCCTGTAAGAAACCAATGTTGTCACTCAGAGGATCTTTTTGTTTAATTCTTGCTGCTGTGCCTCTTGCTAAAGTACATGGAAGATGTACATACTCTGAGGTTCAGGAGAATATTCCTTGAAAAGTCCAATTTCAAAATCTTTGAACTGCTACCACATAAACCATTCTGAAAAGCTTTGTCTTGATTGACATATTTACTACAAATGACACCTTCCAAAATGCTAGGAAAACACAGTAAGTATAATATGGGTTATGCATTTACGTAAAGAGCTGCTTCATTACTAGCAATGGTTGGAAGATTAGGTGCTAAATCAGACTCCATGAAAGTCATCTGTCTTTGTGTACCTGAAATTCTTCAGTTGCCATATCAAGTTTATGGTCAAAAGTATATCAAGCCACATCAACAGAGTGCCAGTCATTTGGCAAATGCTTGATGATCCTTAGATAAAATTACCTTTGCCAGTTTCTGTTGATGTCGTGTAGCTACATGTAACTTCTAAAGGATGTGAAAAGATTATTGTTAGCATAGTAAATGGATATGATTCCAGCCTAAAGCAGGCAAACTTGACATTTCATATAGTATATAATATGACTTCAAGGCCATGTTTGCTATTTTAGATACTCTCTTTTGAAATATTGAAAATGACTTGTAGATTTATGGGCCTATTATATGAGCTGGGGATACATTTGACTGCAGCTAACAGTGGCCTAATCGTACATTTTCATACATCATGGTAAAGGATGGCTGTCCTTGATTCAAATGCTCACAGATGTCCCTAAGGAAACAGCTGCCATTTTCCTCTAGCACCTAATCTTCTGGGATTCAGTCCTTATACTGCTTCCCCTATGGTCGCAAAGTAGTTGTGGCAACAAACCTCCTGCCAGTATCATAGGCCTAAAGAGGGATGAAGGGTCATTCACACATTATCAACATTTTGATTGATAGAGCAAAAGCTTTGCAAGAAGTAGCACCTGTGGAGATCTTACATGTTCTTAGTTAGAATTTTCCTTGTAGCCACACACAGCTACAAGGGATTGTGAAAGAACAGGATTGTCCCAAGAGGACTTGTCATAGTCTATCACTAAGGCTGATAATAGAATAACCTCAAAACAAAGCATAACAAAAATTGAGTTGTTTTAGCATAGAGCCAAACTTCTCAAACTTTAATGATCTCTGGAAGTGGGTATTAAACAAAATTTTCTGAGTTCTGTTAGCAGAATTTCTGACTCAGTAGGTTTGGCGTAGGGATTTGGGTACTTTGCATTTTTATTTCTATTTTGCAAGTTCCCAAATGGTGCTGATGTTTCTGGTATAAGGATTTCGTGTTGAGAACTCCTATGTGAAGTCATGAGCTTTTCCTATAAAGGGTCAGACAGCAAATGTTTTATGCTTCATAAGCTATATTACACAAAATATAGTATGGACTATAGCATAAATTGTCACAATTCACAGTAAAAGTGCCCATAGATAATCCATGAGTGAATGGGTAAAGTAGCTATATTTTCATGAAACTTCATCTTTTAAAACAGCTATGGAAGAGGATGATAGGAACAACTTTTGTGCAGTTTTCCGGATACCATAGTGAATTATTCCTGTTTATTTGTGTAGTCAGAAGATGATTATAGTACTGATGACTCTTCCTAACCCCCACAACATCTGGAGCTTTCTTTGAGAAGATTTGAATGACTGGGGTTGGCTTGAGTGTTTACAGACTAGAATCATTTGGTGGTTCCTTCATTCATGTCTATCACCTTGACTAGGAGGCCCACTCTGCTCTAATTGTGTACTAGAACACCACATGCTACCTGTCATCATGCAGCATGCCATCATGGCTGAGTTCTACAAGTAACATTTCCAAGGACCATTGGGGAGGGAGCTACGTTCAAGGTCTTTATTGGCCTACCCATGAAAATAATAAGCATCACTAACCTTTCACTCAAAGGGTGACTAGTGAGTCACAAGCCCACTCAAATTCAAATGGAGAGTTAAACTTCACTTTGATGGGAATGTCAGAATCACATTCTATAAAAACATGCAGTAGGGGAGATGGTTTGTAATCATCATGGGGAAGCATTTCTCTCCAAGGGTAGGTACCCCAAGTACCAATTATATTTGTTCTGAAAGATTCTTCGGGCTCCTGAGATCCTCAGTGGGAGTCTAGGCCCTAGTATCAGAACACAGAATGAGGAACCAGCCAAGAATCTTAACTGATTCCCTGTTCTGCAGGAACTTGGCCACATCTGAGTGATAGAATCAAATTACATGAACAAAGAAAGGAAGCCTAAGTGATATTATCCATCATCCAACACTATGGTATAATAAAGACCTTGAATTTCTTTTGTATATAAGAGAAATGCTGAGCTGCCAAGACCAAAGTAACCTCCCTACACAAAAATAAGCATATAATCTTTAGGGGAAATTGGACTGAAACTTTAAAAAAGGATAAATATTTAGGGTACTGGTGGCTTATACCTGTAATATACAAAGCCAACCGAGGCAGATAAATTCTGGAGAGTCTTATATCCAATTAAACCAGCAAAAACCTAGAAGTGGAGTTGTAGCTCAAGTAGTAGAGCATCTGTGTTGAGTGAAAAAGCCAACCAAGAGCTCAACGCCCTGAGTTCAAGCCCAGTGCTGACACACAAATAAATTAAAATCTAAGTGCTGGTGTTTGGATAAAATAGCCAAGCAAGTGGTCATTCTGGGATTAGAAATTTCATTGCCTTTCATGTTATTCCTAAATTACAGTTTTATTTTCAGGAAAATGTATTGGGATGAAGTCACTCCGTAATAGGCAGAATAACCAAATGATTATCTGGTGACCATCTAGGTTAAGGTGGTACCCAAAGAATAGGTTGAACTAATTTGGGGGAATGTGAGTTTTACTCAGAGTCTGAGAAGCTTTTCCAGGGGAATAAATGAGATGAAAAGCATGTTTGTTCTATGAATTGAGTTTTGAACATTGGTTAATTGGAGAGAAGATTGTGGCTGGAATGGACTTGAGGTGATGTTCTAGTGAAGGCATTCACTTAGGATGGCTGCGTGGCATTGCTCAGATTTTTTGCACAGTTTACTGTGCAAAGGCCCAGGGCTGAGAGGATATTGAGGGTGCAACTCACTCTGTTAAACTGTGTACCTAAATAATGAGCATCTGCCTAGACAAAGATGTCATTTTTCACCCAAATCTCTGGCACTCACAAATCCCATGAGGATATTTCCTTGGCTTCAAACAATGATATTCCATGACTGTTTCCCCAGAGACCTTTGCTCCCTATCACAGCTCATTTATTCCATATGTGAGACAAGTAGGAAGAACCAAGATTTAGTACTCCAACCCCTGTGAATGGCTCTTAATCAATGAACAGTAAAGGTTGGTTCCCATGTCCCCATTGCTTCTCTTATCACTTGTGGTATAATTCTGATCATTTCCTATGCCATTTCTCACAGTTTATCAACCAGATGATCCCTAGTTACCTATAGTAGTTACTTACTCTGCAATGCAACCATTTCTTCCTGCTTTTCCAACCTTACTTTCCAACCTCTCTGCTATTACTCCTATGGTCTCTTCCTATATAACCTGGAGTGTGTTTCTGGGGCACTCTCATCTATTTAAAGCATATTAAAGGTATATTTAAAGCAGTTCCCAGGAAGATAAGATGTAACACATGTAAGATGTAACACAAGTGTCTTAGTAACTGCCTAGAATAAGTCATGACATAGAATCACTCTGGGCTGATGAATAGGGATAGGTTATTGATAAGGAACCATGATCCTCATATATCCTAGCTTCACATCAAAAGGTGGGCATGGCTGGAAGAAAGCATGGAACCTAGGGGAACAAGCATTACTGCTATTACTTGCTCATCTAGAGGCAACCAAACCAAGCTGAGACTTGTAAAGAAGTCAGAAGGAAAATAAGGACTATATGTGAAACTTGTGATGGAGATTAACTGAGGATTGATATTGAGTGATTTGGCAATGGAGAAGTGAGGAGAAGAAACGAAGCAAAAATAACCTTCTTGGAGCACTGTGAGCACAGCAGTGCCCTTGGCAGTTCTGATCTATGTCTAATTTGTAGCCTCTGCTTACAAGGTAATATTTATTGGTATTGAGAATTTCCTAAAGCAACCTTATAGCTCATCAGAATGGGACTCATTTCTCCAAAAGAACAGACCCTCTGAAACCTTCAGACATATAGTCCGTATTTCATATGAGTTTATGGATTTTTTTTCCTCCAGTTTCCAATACACATAAATTTTTTTCTCTCTCTTTTTACCTGCAATGAAATTCTCAAACACATACTTCCCCCCCCTCTGTAAATAAAAATAGACTCGTCTTTAAAATGTAGACTTGTCTTAATAATATACCTTCTAATAATAGATCAGATCTACATTTTTAATATGCAAGAACTAGTATACTTAACAATCAGTGGCCTTTCTCTACACCCAATCCAGTGGCAGCTGCATTTATACTGGCACAGTGAAGATAGTAAAATGTCCTGTGCCAGATAGTACAAGTGAGCTCACACTTACCATCTGTCGCTTTGCCCTGCTTTCCAAGCCTCTGGACACCTTCCAAATGTCTGAAAGTCAATAGATTACTCTTTCCACATAACTCCCTTGGCTTTCATAGCAGCCTAGAATTCACGTGTATTGTGTATTGACAATTTGTGTATGTGTCTGTCCATGTGCTGGTTCTGGGGCTTGAACTCTAAGCCTGTCCTAGAACTTTTTGCTCAAGCTTAGTGCCCTTCCACTTGAGCCTATGGCTCCACTTTCTGCTCTTTCATGGTTAATTGGAGATAAGACTTTTCTGTCTGGGCTAGTTCAAACCATAATCCTCAGGTCTCAGCCTTCTGAGTAGATAAGATTATAGGCATGGTCCACCAGTGTCTAGCTTATTGGTGATTATTTATGCATTTATTTATTACTAGGAAGAAAATACTGTGGTCATAAATGTTGATAACTAAGGAAACATAACATAGTACAAACTTTCTAAATAGAGCCTTCTACACTCTGAATAACTTTTTTTTCTTACTGATTACCAATGCCTTTAGCTATTTGAATTTTTACTTTCCAGCTTGTTGACAAAATATCCAGGGTATTGAGCCTTAGAATGATGTGATTTGGGCCATTTAGAAACTGCTAAAAACAATATACCATTAGTTGAATGAACCAGGTAAAGGAGAAACTTTATGTCCTTAATTCTTCCATTGAATATAAGAAGTTTGTAAAGGATGGAAAGAGGTATTTAGGGAAGTTTGCCAAAAGACCAAGAGAACAATAATTTCCTAGGGTGGCAGGTTTTGAGTTATGTCCTTTCTACTCCAGAAATAGGCCAAAGTTGTATTTGTCCATTGGCCCCAACTAAGTGACTGATGTACCAATAGAGAAGGCCATGACATTTATTTAGAATTTTCTTAAGGACAGAACTTTCAGTATTATTCATATGCTTCCAGAAAATTTGTGGTAAAGAACAAAAATACATCCACCAGGGTTAAAGATTTAGCTCAGCATAAGAGTACATGCCTAGCAAGTGCAGAACCCTGAGTTTGGTCATCAGCACTGCAATCAATCAATCCATCAATAAAACTATTTACTTTGATGAGGTTTCTTAGCTTTGCTTCTTTCCACTTGGTATGGGCACCACAATTTGTCACACTGACTCACTGCAATAATAATACTTTAGGACTCGGGTTTTAGGAGTCATAAATGAATGGATAAAAGATATATCAAACAGATGTAAGTAGCATGCACATCTTATTTTTTGTATTCAACCAAATTATATTAGTTTTGCATTCAACCAAATTATATTATTAAAACAGAAATAAAAGCTTTGATAATGCTTATAACTACCTCAAGGCTTTCTTGAGGCCAAGTTTTGGTGACTGAAATAGGAATACGGTTATAGATCATTCCAGTTTTGTATTTAACATTGTCACATGTATTTAATTGCCTCCTCCTTACATCAACACCCACATACCTTCCCAGCCTTCTCTAAGGCAAAGTAC
Organism: Dipodomys merriami; assembly: GCF_024711535.1. Classification (NCBI taxonomy): domain Eukaryota; kingdom Metazoa; phylum Chordata; class Mammalia; order Rodentia; family Heteromyidae; genus Dipodomys; species Dipodomys merriami. The sequence continues at coordinate 57,534,779 of NW_027206290.1, read as the reverse complement.
GTGAAGTGGAGATGAAAAGTGGTACCATCCATCCCAGTCTCCAGGAGTCATATGTGTCCACTGAGCAGTGGAAATGAGGTCAGTTCAAACTGAGATGCTATACACAGCCCATCTCAAATGCTTAATGCCAAGAAAAGAATGTAAATAAGTGCACTGACAATTTTCTAGTGATTTTAGGGAAAAATGGTAATAGGTACATTGGGTTAGCTAAAATATAAAATTACCAGGGCTGAAGATAAGGCTCAAGAGGTAGAGTACAAGTGCAAGGCCCTGAGTTCAAAACCATACACATTAGAAAAAGTTAAAATATAAAACTCAATTTTACCTTTTACTTTTTGAATGTGGCTATTTGAAAATTTAAATTATACATGTTGCTAGTGTAGTATATACATAAAACAGCTGTGAAAATAAGAAACCGAAAATCCTGGATTGATTTTTCTCTTTCACTACATGAGAAAATGAAGAAACTGTGCTTCTTATAATTCATATGTTCATTGCTGTATTTCATCCAAGAGCATCATCATACCTGTGGATGTGATATAAAATGGTGCCAATAAACTCATCTAATTAATGAAACTGACTGCTTATTGCATAAATTAAAGTTTTAAAAATATATCTGGATTCAGCATAAATAGATGATAGAGTTAATTAAGTTTATTTTCTTACAAATTAGAAAATGCCAGGATATCTGAGCTTATTATTTTACTTACAGCACTATTATACCTATTTGTTTCAGTAACTCTTGTTTCATTAAGAAAATTAGGTTTAAAAAAAAGAAAATTAGGTTTGGGGGAAGAAAACAATTATTATTTGGTGAGGTCTCCCAATGTCTGACTTATATCTTATGCATTGAAAACTATAAATTTTGCTGACAAAGTAAATAATTTATGAAAGCGTCTTTGGAACAAGTTAATAATGGACTGTGCAAATCATTTTATTACTTATTAATTAGTGGGTTCATATTTTAGTTATCTGTTTCCTAATGAAGCCAGCTGGGTGGAAGAATGTGTTGGTGAGAACAAATTAATTGAACATCCAGTGACTTGGCACTGGAGAAAGGACAGGAAGGACAAGGATCATTGAGATGACATCATTTTTATCTCCATCTGGAACTAGCCAGTTAGCCATTTCCCATACCTTGTGAAACCTTAAAATATATAAGCCATTATCCTAAACTCTGGAGATATAAAGGTACATGCAAAATACAAATACTCTACATCAACAAAACTGATATAGTAGAGAGATATAGATCATGACAATTAACAAAATATCACTTTCTCTTCTATAATCTTCAATGAGCATCAGTGAGGATTTTTTAATAATAAAATATTTTTATCCTATTCCTACCTTTTAAAATCTGTGTAAATATCCCAGTGCAATTGGAATAAAATTTTACTGTACCCCACAAAATCCTCTGCAATATGGTCTCTGTTGCTGCTCTACCTTCACTGCACAGTCTCCTTCCTTCCTTCCTTCCTTCCTTCCTTCCCTCCCTCCCTCCCTCCCTCTTTCTTTCTTTCTTTCTTTCTTTCTTTTCTTTCTTTCTTTCTTTCTTTCTTTCTTTCTTTCTTTCTTTCTTTCTTTCTTTCTTTCTTTCTTTCTTTCTTTTCTATTTCCTTCATTCCTTTTTTCTTCCCTCCTTCACTTTTCTCTCCTCCTTTCTTCCTTTCATTTCTTTCACTTTGGTTTTCTCTTTTGCCTTTCTCTCCCTTTCTTTCTCTTTTCTTTCCCTCCTTCCTTCATTTCCTTTCCCCTTTCTGTTTCCTTTCCTTTTCCCTGTCCCCTTCCCTTCTTCCTTCCTGGTACTGTTGTTTTTTGTTGTTGTTTTTTTGTTTGTTTGTTTGTTTTTTGTCACTGTCCCTCAGCTCTTCAGCTCAAGGCTACCACTTGAGCCACAGTGACACTTCTGTTTTTCTGGTGGTTTACTGAAGATAAGAGTCTCAGGAACTTTCGTGCCTGGACTGGCTTTGAATCATGATCTTCAGATCTCAGCCACTTGAGTATGTAGGATTACAGTCTTGAGCCACCAATGCCGAGCTTGGTACTGGTTCTTGAAGTCAGGTTCTAGAGTCTTCACTTGGCTCAATGCTAGAGCTCTACAACTATAACTTCAACTCCACTTAGGGCTTTTTGCCAGTTAAATGGAAATAAGAGTTTCACACACATTTCTACTCTAGCTGATTTCAAACTGGGATCCTTAGATCTCAGCTTTTTGAGTAGCTAGTATTATGTATGAGAATGAGCCACCAGTACCAAACTTGGAACCCTTTGTTAAATCTTAAGAATATTGGAAAATAAGCTGAAGGTTGGCTCTAGAGATGCCTTCTCTAACAATTATATCTTAAGTAGCCCACATGTGACCTCTCCACACTGCACACGCATACTTTTAATAGTGACCTTGGACCTTGGAACTCATTCCTTATTTAACTCCCTTTATAGAACTAGCAGCCAAGTAAAGCCATTGTCTTTTACATTAAATATGTTTATTATCTACCTCTTCTTAGTAGAATTTAGAGCACAATCTATATTATACTTAGCAATCTTTTCCAGGCACCTAAAAACCCTTAAAACTTAAATGCTTGATGGCTGAATAGATGAATAATATGAATGATCATATTTCAAGACAAAGAGAGGGGGAGTAGAGATGACATCTAGTAGAGACTGAGTGATAAGAGTACCTAAATGATAAGAGTACCTTAGCTGAGAGTTGATAGATAAGCAGGAGTTAGTCAGATAATAGCAAGGAGTTTTTCCTCTAGACAAAAGAGGTCTGGAAGCTGGGTGCTGGTGGCTCACACCTGTAATCCTCGCCACTCAGGAGGATGAGTTCTGAGGATTGCAGTTTGGAGCCAGTCCAGTAGACTCTTATCTCCAATTAACAACCAGAAAAGCAGAAGTGGCTCAAAGTGGCAGAGCACTATCCTTGAGTGAAAAAGCTCAGGTACAACACCCAGGACCGAAAGTTGAAGTCCCCATGGCCATCACCACCAACAACAGAAAAGATCTGGAGATCGAGAAGGGGCTGGCATGCACAGAGAACTATGAAGTGATGTTGAGACTATGCAGAATCCCTTCAGTTCACAGGAGATGGCTGCATGAGGAGCTTAATTTGGACCATATCAGGAATGCAAATGTCTGAGCATTCTGTGAAAGGTCACATGCTTTATGTGTTGAGCTCCATATTTATGCTCTTCGTTAGATTATAGACTGAACAAAATCAGTGGTTGTCATCCACCTTGTCAATTTTTCACATGTACCAACCAATATTTGAGGTTGTCTAGATTATACTGAGACATAAAAGTATAGGAATAATTCATGCTCCATTGATGCTCTGTAATAGTTACTTTGAATTAATATGGAGGATGGATCTGCACAATAAACTGTCATGCTCTAAAGCCTTTCATGGTACAAAAATACCATCTTGACAATAAAGGAGGCCCAGGAGTGACCTTGTAGAAATAAAGATAACATTGGAAGTAATCAAGGAAAACCAAAGAAATATCTAGCATAGTGCATATAAAAAATGAAAAATAACTCACCTGAAAAGTCTGTATCCATACAGGAATCATCAATTCTTAAATGTCTATATTCTAGTTCTAAAGATTAGTCTTCTTGGGGCTGGGAAGGTGGCTCAGTGGTAGAGCGCTTGCCTTGCATGCTCGAAGCCCTGGGTTCAATTCCTCAGCACCACATAAGAAAAGAAAAAAGCCGGAAGTGGTGCTGTGGCTCAAGTGGTAGAGCGCTAGCCTTGAGCTGAAGAGCTGGGGGACAGTGCCCAGGCCCAGAGTTCAAGCCCCACGACCGGACCAAAAAAAAAAAAAAAGATTAGTCTTCTTTAGATAGAGTTCTAGCAGGATATTCAAACACATCTGTTTGAAAGACTAAATAGAAACTAGGTCACAGTGATTAGAATTGCACTATTGAGCCAAGCAACCTTGTGTGCTTTCTTTTTGTCTCCTCAGTGTCAGAAAGATATCAGGGCTTGATTGGGCATCATGCCATAGATTATTACCTCTTAGGCTCATATTATTTACAACAAGCTGAAACAAAGAGGCTTAGAACTTGATTCTGACTAATGTGATGGAAAAATATGAATAGAATGGAGAAATGTTATACTATTAGTGAGAACATTTGATATATTCCTTTAGAATGTAAACAGATTTATATTACTTAAAATATCTCAACACTTCTTTTATTTGGTTTATTTCTCTTTTGTGCAGAAGGCTCCATTTTTCCCATGTATGTTATTACTTTTTATGTCTTTAGTGAAGAACATAACATTTACTGCAGAAACCATAAAAATTAAGAAATCCAACTTGTCCTAGCACCTCAGGGGGCTGACATGGGAGGATTCAAAGCTACCCTGATAATAAAAATCCATGAGACTCTTATTTTCAATTAACCAGCAAAAACGCCAGAAGTGGAGATATGGCTCAGTTGGTAGAGCACTACCCTTGAACATAAAAACTAAGAAACAGCATAGAGGCCCTGAGTTCAAGCCTGGCGTATACACACACACACACACACACACACACACACACACACACACACACACACACACACACACACACACACACACACACCACACACACACCACACACACACACACACACACACACACACACACACACAATCAACTAGACTCAAACTACCCAGACAATCCTATAACATTAATGTTACCACATGTTCATTCATCTGACAAGCTGTTGCTTACAAGACTTGTTACTATTTAGTATCACTTTTGTGTTGAAAGTTCATGAAAATGACAAATTTTCTGTCCAGTCATGTTATATTTACAGGTCAATCGATTTCTTATGAAAAACTGTTGGCCTAAGGTAGGCAGGAATTGTCACAAGCCATCTGAGTGGAATTATACATATTATCTATTTTTGACTATTAGAGTACACTGATATTGCTAATGCTAGTGTTCACATGGGAAAGAAACTGGCCCACATATTTCACAATTGTAAAAAAAAAAAAAAAAAAAAGCTTGTTTTACAAGCTGCTGTAATTGCAAGTTTTTTCTTCCATATTCATGTTGTTTGTGGCAATATGTTTGAAAGTTAAAATTCCAAGTGGGTGGGAAGGAATATTCTCAAGCAGAAAATAAAATAATCATAACAAAGTATAAAACAAGTAGAAAAGAGAAAGATTAATCCCTCTGCCTTGATAACTGTAACCAATGGAAAACAGAGTAGAAAAAAGGGAAAAAAGAAAGAATAGAGGACAGATAAGAAGAAAAAATCACAAATATGTTATTCATACCATCTTCAAATTACTTAAAAATTGATATTTCATAGTGGTCCAGTGAATTTCATGTTACTGGTATCTATCTAAAAGCTCTTGTGCTTTTATCCATTAATAGTGGAAACTTCTACAGCTAGCAAAAGTTACCTGGTCTGTGGTAGGCTGTCAGTGCCAAGTATTTGACACCTATTGAAATCTTGTCTTCAACCAATGATCCTCCAGGGTATAAATATCTTAGATCCTCTTCTCTTGGTATATCAAGATCCTATAGGCAATTTTTAACATCCTTTCAACATTTAGCCCCAATGGCCCATTGTACAATAGGATTTAATAGTTCCTCCTCCGTATCCATTCCACACTCTTTCCATACTTCTTGAGATCATCTCTTAATTAACTGTCAGAATTTCTATCCAAGTTTTAGGCTCAACTTCTAGGAGAACCAATATAAGGCAGTTGCACTTTCTGCTCATAGCACTTTATCTCTTTTTCTGTGGATTCTTTTCATTAGAATTATAGCAGGTCTATAGAAGTCTTAACAATAGACCTCTGTAGAGGTCTGTTGTATTTAGTTGCATCACCATGCTTAGCTCAATACTTCAGTGTTTCAGGGATGTTATCTTGCATATAGGCTAAATCTACAAGTGAAAGCTTGTGCCTTAGTAGAGCTCTTGTACATAATTGGTGCCTAGTAACTATTTTATCAGATGAAGTGTGATGATTATGCCCCTGCCTTGGAAAAGACCTTTATTCAACTCTTAATTGTGTCCAGAAAAATGGCATAATTTGTCGTGCCTCATGCCATCTGGCTGAAATTCACCTGCTTAAAGGGGTATTTCAGAGGAGGAGGTGGGCATTATTCCTTTTAGCACATCTGGGAATAACTCAACACCTATACCAACTTGAAAATCAATCACTCTGGACACCTAACTCCCTTTCAGATGACAAGATTTGGTTTCCAGTGCCAGACAGGAATCTGAATGTTCAGTGACTCACTTCTTAGGAATTGTGAATATGAAAGAGGGAAGATTTTACCACTCAAAGTACAGCAAGGTGAGAGTTCGCCTGTGTTCAGTAAAGTGCACGTAATTTATTTTATTGATACCCTCAAAAGTGTCTTAAAGCTCAAAGGATAATGAATCCATTAGGTTTCCACTTGGTTATTTGCCTCAAGGAGAAAATTCCGTGACCTACTTCAATTGAGGCTGGTTTTTTTTTTTTAATTTAATTTAATTTTATTTGTGAACATACTGTACAGAGGAATTGCAATTACGTGGGCAGGATAATGCGTACATTTCTTACCAAGCATTGCAGCCTCCTCCTTTGTTTACCCTTCACATCCCTTCCCAGCCTCCCCCCTCCCCCCCAATCCCAATCCTTCTCCTCCCCCCCCCCCCCCCCCCCCCGCACCGACGTTGTAAAGCTCGTTTTGGAATGACAACTTGTACTTCTCATTGTTGCAACGGGGCTGGTTTTTTTTTTTTTTTTTTAAACAGGAACCACGATTTCCCTTTCTTAAAATATAGTCTAAAACAAAACAGAGCTCCAGGTCTTTGTGCAGTAGCTGGTGTTCCCAAGATAATTCTAGATGCCTCCTTCTCTTAACTGTCCCTATACCTAGACAGACAATAAGTGATAGAGACTAAACAAAACATAGGAAACATGTCACTTGAGAAATGTCTCCATGAACACAGTAATGTAAAAAACTAAATGGCAATGCTTGTCCAGATACCTGACAGCCTTAAAAATTGTTTACTAAGCCAAGCAAGGGACTAAGGCAGAGATTTCCTAGAAAAAAGTATTTCCTCAATTATCTGTTTCATGATGTTTATGCAAGACTGACTTTTACGTTTGCAATCAACTTCCACAACTTTTCTTCCTCCTTTTATTCAGTTTGGTTTCATTTGGAAGATGGGATTCTAGATATTGACATGTTTTGTTTTCTTCATTGCATTCACTCATTACTAGATTCTCAAACTTTTAAATCAGAAGAGTATGTAAATACTTGAACAGAATGTATATATGGATGAATGTATGTAAATACTTAATCTGAACACCTGAGGAATTAATATATCAAGCTAACATTCAACCATAGGAAAAGCTATTTCCTCTCATAGTTTCTCTAAATATAGATAATAGATTGTAGCTAGCTTCTTGAGATACATACCTCTATACAGATATACCAGTGTCAATGTATTGAGAGGTGTATCTGAATCTAGAGATATATCTATTTCATGAATACATGCATGTGATAGATAACAGATGATAGATAAATGGTAGGATAGATATATATTTAAGAAACATACCTCTCTCTATATATATCTATCTATATATAAATATAGATATAGATATATATAGATATATATCTAGATCTATATCTTATATCTATATCTAAATATAGATATAAATATATCTATTGATATAACTTTTATTTAGAGGTATATATTTTATAGAGCTGTTTTTCTTTTTCATGGATATTTATATATATATGTATACACATGCAGGTATATATAGATTTCTACATAAATATACATATAATAGGTATACCCATTTTACATACATGTATGAATATATATACATATTCTATGTATGCTCTGATAAAGGTACATTTTGTAATGATTTAAATGAAGTATCATGTTTCTTCCTACTAGATATTTGATATTTGTTCATTCAAATAAAATTTATCTTTATTAGTTTATCTTGCAGAGTTCATTGGGAGCAGAGGCTGAGACATTGGGGGTGATCAATTCACACATTGAGGGTTTGATTATCATTTCATACATGGGTATATGTAGCCAGTAACATTCTGTTCATTGGGATAGTTGAAGTACTGTGGGAAGATTTGATGGCTGGAAGATCAATACGTTGATGTATTGTAAATCTGGTAGATAATCCAATCTCTTTTCCACTTAGCATATAGTATTTCTTGTAAGGGGTTTCCACTCTGGCCTGCAATGACTTTTCTTTGCCAGTTCAAATCTACTCAATTTCAAGACTGTTCTAAAACTTGCTTCTCCATGAATATGTGTAAATCAGATTATTTATTGCAACTAATTACTTGTGAAACATTGACCTGTAGTCCTCAAATGCTCATTGATTTATAATATTAACAAAAACTTGATTTTCATCGTTTTCATGCCATAGAAACACACACATTGCAGTTACTCACTTAAACTTACTAGGCGTATATAGAACTCTATAATCAGAGACCTTCAAGTTAAGAACTCTTTTTAGTTCAACTCCTTTTATACTTGACAGGCAAACTTATGCCTGATACTGTGATTGGTGATCTACCATTATTTCTATTCACCTCCAGAGATCAGAGCCTCCATTTCCCTGGGTCTATGTTAGGTATTACGATGGTAAGTTTAGCTGCAAAGAACTGAGGTATATGAGAACTTGGACTTCTATGTACTTGTGGGCTTGCTGGAATAAGGACTTGAACCTATAGAGATGAGGGAATTTTGTAAAGATGCATTAAAAACCTGACAGTGATAAATTGATAAATTCTAATGGCAGAGACGTTGTTCTAAAGGCTTAAATGAGGTACCATGTTTCTTGCCAGTGAATGTTCAATACCTGCTTATCCTGTCTCAGAAAAACCAATGCTCATTACCTTATCTTATGGAGCTCATTGAGAGCAAAGTTGGAGCCTTTGTATGTTCCCAAGTGTATTCTCACACAGTGTGGGCTCAATTAACATTTCTTGTTATAGAATTTTATTGGTTGACGTTTGATCTGGTAATCCATGCCACATACTAAAGCCATCAGTCAGATGGAGAAGCAGGGCGTCAAGTATTCAATCCTCTTTTAATCAAAGCAAAGACAGAATTCTAATAAAAAGTAACTTTCTTCAAACCAATTTATAAAGCTCATTACTCAGCTGTAAGAATTGAAAAGATAAGCTGTGTTTATTTGGAATGCTGTGTGTGTGCGCACGCACGGGGTGTGTGTGTGTGTGTGTGTGTGTGTGTGTGTATGTGTGTGTGTGTGTGTATGTGTGTGTGTGTGCGTAAAAGAGAGAGAGAGAGAGAGGGAGAGACAGACAGACAGACAAACAGACAGACAGAAACATTCTTGTCAGGTTCATTAAAAAATATTAGAATCTTTTTCCAAATTGACCAACTCTCTAAATGAGTCTATTAAAAAGTTATTTCTTCAGAGCAGACTGCTGTGGCAGGTTTTGCTGAGAAAAGCGGCTCTCTCCCCTGAAACATGTTGTTCATGTTTAGAAAATGTCTAATGACTCCAGTACATAATATCCAAGCTAAAACTCTGATTCTCATTTCTGACACACTATTCTTCACCATGGCCTGAATCTATCAAATTCTGTTAATTCCTTCTTTGAAATACCTCCCAAATCTGCATTCTCTCCATCTGCAATGCCTGTGTCTTTGCTTAGGATACTATCCTACCCTTCTCAGACCACTCCTAGGCCCTCCTTCACAATCTCCCATCCCTATTCTTGCATCTTCACTAACCACTACATAGAGGCCAAGTGATCTTTGAAGAATTGCTGGTCTGGGAAGTGGAGGCATGGCTCAAGTGATGGAGTGCCAGCCTTGTGCGAAAACATTAACCAAGGGCCTGAGGCTCAAAGTTCAAGCCACAGGACCAGCCCCCCTCCCTCCCCCAAAAAAGAAAAACATGCTATTCTTAGTGGGATGTGTTCTTTGTCATGTTCTGTGGATCTCAGAAAATAACTTTGAAGCATTTCAATGAGACCTGGCCTGACTCTGGTCTTAATTTCTTTATTTTAAATGCCACGTACTAATTAACTTCTGAACCATGTACATTTCTTCAAGGAACTGTGCTTTCATTTTCCTCAAAGATTTTCATGTTGACGGTTCTTCTCTCTTCCTGCATTTCTTGGAAAAGTCCTGCTTATTGTTTTCAGGACTCAGGATGCATGATGTGTGTTTTATACTGTCTCCTGTGGGTTTTTCGTCTCTTTCTTCTCCAAGAGTGGCTTTCGTCTCCCAGATAAACACTCCTGGAGTCAATGTTCCATGCTCATAGACTCTGCCACATAGCCATCTATTCTTCAATGAAACCACCTGTTAACTTATTTATTCCTTCAGTGAAGTCAGAAGCTATGGCTTTTTTAAAGTTATGCATCCCTAGAAGTACCATGTGCCAGTTCTACAAATAATTAGTGGACAAATAAAATCCAAGGTACACAAAACTAGTAACTGGAAAAATAGAGTCAAAATCCCATCTGGCATGCAATCCAGAAATCCTTCCTTTGCATATAAACTCAAAGGAGATGAAACTACCTGCTGAATATAACTTCACATTCTCCTTTATCTCCACATTATTCACAACAAGGTAAATCACCTACAAGTCTGCTTATGGAAGAATTGCTGAAGAAAATTTGGTGTTTATGTACATACATCATGGAATATTGGCTTTTTAATATTAATGTTTTTTTATCATGAAAATACCATACAGAGGGGTTACAATTACATAAGCAAGGTAGTGAGTACATTTCTTATCAAGAAGGAGATTTGTCATTTGCCCCAAATGGATAAACCTGGAGGATATTGTGGTATGTGAAATGAGTATATTGTATAGTATTGTATGGTCGCTCTTCTTTTTAAAAAAGATGATATTTAGAGGTAGAGATTAAAACTGCACTTGCTAGAGGAAAGGATTGGAAATGAAAAAGCAGCAGATATATAGAATGATTAAGTCTAGAAATCTAATGTCCAAATTGAAAAACACAACTAGTAAAATTATATTGTATTGGAGGTAGTGTTAAATAAGTACATTTTAGCAGTGCTTGCTATGGAAGAAATTAACTATAAAAGTAGCTCTACCACTTGAGCCTTACCTCTACTTCCTGGTATGGCAGTTCTTAAAAGATTGATTAGTCTCTATGGAGTAGATGGCAGAGATGATCACTAAAGACCAACCACAGATGGCTCATGCCTGTAATCTTAGCTAATCAAGAGGCTGAGATCTAAATATCACAGCTGAAAACCAGCATGGACAGGAAAGTCCATGAGACCTTTTTTATTTTTATTTTTTATTTTTAGTGAAAATACCGTACAGAGGGGTTAACCTTTTTATTTAAAAAATGTATTTTGTTGTAAAGATGCTGTATGGAGGGTTGCAGTTACATAAGTAATGTAATAAGTACATTTCCTTTCAAACAGTGTTACCTCCTCTCTGTTTTCTCCTACTTATCTCCAATTTACCAGCAAAAAGCCAGAAGTTGAGCTGTGGTTCAAGTGGTCAAATACTAAGTTTGAGTGAAAAAGCTAAAGGACAGTACCCAGGCCCTGAATTCAAGATCTACCACTGGCACACACAAAAAAGTCACTAACTGAGACAAATACATTTAGCGGCTTCACTATACTATCAATTTTCTGTCTACATGTGTCATATACAATAAACTTAATTTATTAATTTTAAAAGCAGCAAGATCACTCTTTGGACAGATGTAGTGATATGCTATCCATCACATGTCTCTCTGTCCTAGGAGGAGCTAAGCTGTGTGTTGAAGCATAAATGGCAGAGGCTCAAGTACTTCCACCAGTGACCCCCTCCAGCCCCTTTCTTTCAGTTGAGTATAATCGTGTAAGGATCAGGAAGTGTATAAGGCACTACTAATAAATTTCCAACCCTGATACAAGCATGATATCTTCTTTATTTTGTCAGTTGTGGGGCTTGAGCTAGGGGCCTAGGCACTGTCTCTGAGCTCTTCAGCTCTACCACCTTGAGCCACAATGACACTTCTGGTTTTTTTGTGGTTAATTGGAGATAAGAATCTCACAGACTTTCCCTCCTGGGCTGGCTTTGAACAACAATCCTCAGATCTCAGCCTCTTGAGTAGCTAGGATTACAGGTGTGAGCCACCAGTGCCTGGCCATATATTTACACTAAATAAAATCCAGGCCCTCATAGTTCTTCTCGTGGAGATGAATTATACATATTTATATGTATGATGAAGCATGCCTGATTTTTTACAATACTGCATGTCTCAGTGTGGTGTCAAGACTTGAGTTATACTTTTAGTTAGAACATTTGGTCTAAAGGCATTGGAAAACACATGAAGCACACTGAAATTCTGTCACATAATTATTGCATGAATGCCTTGTCACTTTTAGTCAAGAAGCATTGGGGAAATGAGTATCCTCATTAAACATCAAAAACATCAGATTGCAATTTAAGGATCAGGAAACTGGGGACAGGTAGGTCAAGTCAATTGGCCAGGATAATGGCACAAATTAAAACAAAGTCCAGCCAGTGAGAATAATCCAACTTGAATTCTGCAGTCTACTTCTGTGCCTTGGTGGCAGACCTTTACCAGAGAGCAGATCTAAAATTTGGTGTGTGTGTGTGTGTGTGTGTGTGTGTGTGTGTGTGTGTGTGTGTGTGTGTGTTGGACATAATGTGATAATAAAAATTATGTTAGTATTCACTAAGGCAAATGATACATATTACATTCTGAGTTTCTATTTTGAATAATTGGGATTTTCCTTTCTTTTGTGGATATTTTCTTGAATAGTTTAGGGTTAAGTAGACCATGTTTAAAGTCATCAAGAATTATCTTTATTGAATAAGATTTGTAGCATGCAATAACAAGAGCGAAAGTTCCAATTGCAGTTTCCTGTTCTGCCTTTTAGTGTGTTTATAGAATAATCGAAGAACTAGTTAAAAGATGTCTAAGAAATGAACTTTGCTCTTTTATATGTAAGAAATAAATCTTAAAACTATGATTGAACCAGGTGCCAGTGATTTATGTCTGTAATTCTGGCAGGAGGCTGAGGCCAGGAAGATGATGTTTCCATGTTAACCCTAAAAGTCCAGGCAACTCTCAATTAATTAGCAAAAGGCAAGATTGAATGCCTGGCTCAAGCAGGTGAGTACTAGCCATGATCAAGCAAGTGGAGCAAGTGTGAGGTCTTCAGCTCTAGCTTCAGTGATGGCAAGAAAGCATTATTTAAATACATTTAGTTTTGCTATTATTTGCTTAGTAATAAATTCCACACTTATTGTTTGATTGAAATCCATTATATGCATGCATAAGAAGAACATAATAAAATCCATTTTATTAAAAAATGCACAAAATATCTTTAAAAGCAGGGATAGATGGAGGGAGAGTAGGAAATGGTAAAAGCAAGGGTGAATAAAATCAAAGTATATTATATGCACATATTGAAGTATCACAGTGAAATCCCACTTACAATTTGTATGCATTAGTAAAAAATGTGAAAGAAACATACAGTCCGGTAGACCTGACATAGTTTTCATATATTTATTTTATAATAGCAGACTATCTTGGAAAATTCAGTAGGGACTTCAAAGGGAGGAAGGAGAGGAGATTTTACAGATTAAGGGGGAGTTACAAAATAGGAAAGAATACAAGAGTTATAATAAATAATAGAAGGAAAGCCACCCTTTCTGCTTCAATCACAACTTAACATGCTGAATTACAGTAACTTCTCAGTATTCTACAATGCTCATTAAACAGGATTCAGCCAGTGCTTCCATAGGCCATGAACCAGCCAACACATTGCTTTTTGCTGTAACACCTTCAAATATAGTGCTGAGTTAAAAATCCATTGCAGCAGAGAATGGCTTATGGCCTATAGACAATAGCTTCTCCAAATATATTCACAAGTGCCTCATAAATGCTTGCTTATGTGTTTTATTTAGAAACAACACGGATAAATATTTGAAAGAGCATTGCTAATGACAAAGCAAAAGTGAACTGTGAAATATCTCTAATGAATGCATTAAAATTTGCTCTGTTCCAACAGCAAGAGAGAGGGAGGAAAATGTAAAATAATAGTAGGTGAGTGCTGTGTGTGTGTGTGTGTGTGTGTGTGTGTGTGTGTGTGTGTGTGTGTGTGTGTGTGTGTGTGTGTCTATTTTGGACAAATGGTATTTGCAGTGTAAGACTTGTATCTGCTGAACAGAAAAGAGCTGCATTCAAAAGACACATCTGTTAGAAAAATCTGGGGTTGTAATTTAGGTTTTATAGTCCACGAGTGACGAGATTGCTTTTAAAAGCATTACTTCTTCAATTTTTTTATTTCATTCCTTGATCAAATATGTCAGCCTAGGAAGAAAATGGTCATTTATTTCTTTTGAGAGCAGAAAGAGTAAGATTTACATTAAATAGCCGTCATCACAACATTCATAAGAGTTTCTATTTTATCAACATTCCTGGTTTGTGACTGCAATTTACTAAATCAGATTTGCATCTTTTAGTAACACGGAAGCTTCTATGTGGAAGATGGGAGAGTTGGGCTAGGCTCTGGACAGTCCCAGATGTACATGGGACTGTGTAATTGTCAGAAGATGCCCTCCTGTCAGATGGGGCCATGGCTTATCGTGAAAACAATCCTGTTAGTACTCCTGCAGCATATGAAGGGACAGCTCCACTTTATTAGTAAAATTACACTGGCCATGGATGACTGACTGTCTTGATCATTTGCAGGTCAATTGTGAAGCTGTTGATAAGGGTCGCTGGGTATCTCAATCCAATTCAGCCATTAAGACAACTGGAGTAACTAGACTGTAAAATGATTGGTCTGGTTATTTCATAACGATGTAATTGGATCAACCACAGAGAGATCCAATTAATTGCTGAGCAATAGGTGGCTGTGGTGGTCTTTATGATAAGCTCAGCTATCAATGACAGACTTGAATTGACTGTAGAACTTCTTGATCAATTGTACAACTTGCTATTACCAAGCTAGAGATTGGGAAGAATTGATTGAATTTGGGGTGATTTTGCTGGAGTCACAGATGAATCAGACATCCGAAGTATATGTGTTGATTTTCTTAATTACAAGACATTCATGAGACATCAATGATAATAATATAAGACGTTGTAAGGTTGAGTTATTTCACCTAGCTTGAATAAGTTTCATTAGAAAATTCTATAGACTAGCATCAAGATCTGTAGGAAATTGGTTTCTTACTAGCATCAGAGGGAAAATGTTAGCTTGAATGAACATTGTCTTTTCAGAATCAGAGAAAGAAAAGTATTCTTCCTTCACCTTTGCATGCTCAATCTCAGAACTCACTGTACAGTTTCCACAGTCTATCTTGGAATTAGCAAGGTCAGTGATTCTTCCACTTTGCTGAGTGAAATGTGGTAGGAACCTGGCACTATATCCACCATTAAACTATGTCTGGTATGAACAAATATTTGTTGAGTAAGTAAGGGAGTATGTTCTTCAAGAAATGCCTCTAGAATAGTTGATGCCAAATAGTTACAAAGAGATCTGTAAATATTGCACTTCTACACATTTTAAGAAAATACATTTGTAAGACAGATTTTGAGGTGAGCTATGCCACCTGTGACTGCCTAGGATCATTTTCTTTTTATATATTTTTATTGTAAAGATGTTGTACAGAGGGATTACAGTTATATGAGTAAAGTAATGAGTACATTTCCTATTTAGCATTGTTACCCCCTCCTTTATTTTTCCTCTACCCTCCCTTCCCTTCCCACTTCCCCAACTCCTCCCTCCCCCCACCACAATTTATAAAGTTTCTTTTCAGCATAGTATCTTGTATATCTCATTGTTACAATGGGTCAACCTGTATCCTTGTTTCAGCATTTTAGTATTTCCCTTTCTCTCCCCAAATTAGAAAAATGTATATACAAGATGCAGGCATTGGAATCAAATACAGTAACAACAGGAGTTATACCATGAGGGCAGAACATACAAAAGAAAGAAAGAAAGAAAATCACATAGTATATTAATAACAATAGCCACAAAGCTAAAACCTCTTGTGTCCCTATCTTGGGGTTCATTTCACTTAGCATCATCTTAGTTCAAAGGAAAGTGAGAAATATATAACTAATGGAGGTTTTTTGGTTTTGGTTTTTGTCAGTTGTGGGGCTTGAACTCTGGGCCTAGGCTCTATCCCTCAGCTCTTCAGCTCAAGGCTAGCACTCTACCACTTGAGCCACTTCCAGTTTTCTGGTGGTTTATTGGAGATAAGAGTGTCATGGACTTTCTTGCCTGGGCTGGCTTTGAACCAAGATTCTCAGATCTCAACCTCCTGATAGATTACAGGCGTGAGCCACCATACCCTGGCAACTGATGGTTTTAAAAGATTAAAGGCAACCCTGTTTCCTTGTCTTGTCCCACTGGGCAGTGGAGTCTCTGCCTTTTTAATTTTTTCTACCTGAGAGGATCCTCTGATTGGTGTTCCAATAAGAGCCTAGACTTTAGGAGGACAGTGACCTCCTGTCTTCAGTGTTGAAATGCTTGTTATCAGAACACTTCCTTCCAAAGTACAGTCACCATGGTATGAAAAGCCCACAGCACTTGGAAAGGCCATGTGTAGATAGTCTGGTCAAAGGTCAAAGCTACTCACCTGCCAGATGACTAATAGTGAGACCTAAGCTCACCTCACTCAACCTACACATATTATATAGAAAAATCTTTATTTCTGTTAAGCACCTAAAGTTTTGAGTTGGCTTATTACCAGTAACAGATAGCATCAACAATGGCATTCATTCACTAGGATGAGAACTGTCAGAAACCCTTTATTGAGAATTGCCATTTCTTAGAAAGTGCACAGAGAGCTTTTTTGGTGTTAAAAACAGTCTTTTCTTTGTGCCATGATGACCGATAGGAAATACTGAACTATGTGCATTGACACTTAACTAGAAAAATAAAAATTATTGTTGCAAATTTGTTCTTATACCTTTCACAGAATTTTTAATGAATTTTATCAGACTTTCTCCTTAAATTTAACTTAACATCTTCTGTAAAAATTCTCCTCCATTCAGACCATACTATCAGCCAACCATAGTCCCAACAGTTCCAGTGAACTGTGTATTCATCATAAGGCAGCACAGTTGTATACTCAGATGTATGAGATTATTAGAAAAATACGGGAGAATAAAGCCTTGGCATTAATGATAAGTTTTACAGAGATTTTGGTCATTTGAAATTTAAAGAAACTGTATTGATTAATCTTATGTAGATACATCTGTGCATGTAAACTTTGCCTTGGACTTTATATTCGTGTATTGCTCTTCAATGTATTCTCTTTCAAATGACTGTAGTGCTGTCTTCACAGAGAATAAGTCTTCAGTATAGGGAGGAACAGTAGAAGGTATGGGAGATGAAAAATAGAAAATAATAATAATAAGGTATCTCCTGAAAATTGTGTTTGTATATTCTCACAAAGGTTATTTAATACAATTATTTCCATATGGAAGCATATTTCCCCTGAAAAACAATTATTTTATGAGTAGACATTATCTTACTCAAAACTTTGACTGTACTTTTGAATTTGGGAATCCCAAGCCATAGAAACTATTTTTGAAAGCTGCTTCACAGACATAACCTTCACTTGACAGTCATTGGAGTTATATCAAAAAACTTTTCAAGATAAGAAAAATACAATGGCAATATTTCAGAAAACATCAGTTGCCCTCAGACTAATTTTTCAGAATAAGGATATGCATTATTTATGCCACATTCACATAGAGACTTTGGGTCTTTTCAATAAATATTAAGGGAGATTATTATATTGAAATTCTTTAGTTAAGGTCATTAAACATCTCAGATATTTTGTCTATGGTATTCTTATTAAAGAAGTAGGTATTCTGCACAATACTGACCTGCATAAAATATGGATGATAATTTCAAAAATTTCTCTTCAGAATCCACTTTAAGTAATGGTTGGATCTGTCTAATAGCATTATCAGCTACAGAGTAAGTGAGGAAAATTTTACATTTATACATATACCTTTAAAAGAATGATAAGCATACTCATAAACATACTGATAGTTTATTGCTTTTCCCTCTGCTAGTGCAGATGGATTAGGGAAAGGAATTTAAGGAAGTTCTACAGAATTAAATGATGGACTTTACTATCTAATAAAGTGATCAACATATAATAAACTCATCAGGCATCTGAGTGTACTGATTACCTTGAACTAGCATTTTATGTTAGGCAATGTGGTATGTAAGAATATGAAACATGATCCTCCGGAGGTGAATCAAGTTTATCTGCTTGAATTGTTGACAAAGATGTACAGTATTATGGGGCTTCTCCAAGTGATTTCAGCTAGGTGAGCTATCTATGTTTGTTGACCAATAGCCTTGCCAAAGGGAGTCTGGAAATAGTTTCTGTTATACAGGAGGAATACATTCTGGATGCATACTGCAATTAATAATAATGTAATATATACTTAAAATTATGGAGTAATGGTATTTTCCTAATAAAAATAAGGATATAAAGTAGTTAATATGTTAATGATAGCTTGATTTAATCATTATATATGTGTATATATCCAATATTGTTTTGCAAAAATATATCTATTTTATTTGTATAACAATATGGGCAGTTCTTCTAGACAAAAGATATTATTTCATGTTGTATTAGGGTTTTTTATTATATGTGTCTACAGCCTATAATAAAGCAAAGGAATCTCAGATAGCCAAATTATAGCTCTGGTATGCCAGAAGAACCATTTTCTACCTTCAAAATCAGTAAATTCTACTCCAGTGCAGATGTTCAAGGTGGCAAATATACAGGCCCTTGCTTTGAGAGAAATCAAAGGAGATCTCTGCCCATTAAATCCATGAATAAATATTAAAATTAGGATCTGTTTTTTAGATGAACATAATTCCACATGTAAAATCTAGAATATTTTCACATTGGTTTGAATGCAGTAAGTACATTACAAAGGACCATCTAAACTATGGTTTGTTTTTATTATTATTATTATTTATTTCATACTTAAAACTTGAGCACTAGTGGTCCTAAATACCCAAGTTCAGCAATAGTCTGTGCATTCATTAAAAATGTGGTTAATGTGCAGACACTTAATTATCGGCTGGATAAATGGTGAAGATGAATGACTGGATTACATGCTTAATTAGGACATATTTAAATTCAGAAAATCCTTATGAGCTGTGGATTTCCAATAGTTTATGAATGTTGCACTATTATTTTAGAGAACAGTGGGTATTATTTCTTTTTAAATTGTTGTTTAACTTGCATATTACTTGAAAGCATTTCAATGATGTTTATAAAAATTACCTGTACATATGGTGATATTTGAGTATAATACATTTTCTGGAACTCATCAGATTATTACACACAAAAAGAAAATATCTGAATATCAGAACAGAGTAGAAATGTATTTATATGTGAAGGATATTACTTTTCTTAAGAAAACATTGTTAATGTAGCTTTTACTACTCAAAAGCAGTGGAATAACCGTTTCCTCTCAACTAATAGTCAAATTTGTTTAGCTGTAAGATAGTGTCCTCTTCTATCCCAAGAAATTTACCACTTCTAAGTAAAACTGCAAATTTTGTTATTTTTACAAGTTTGCGTTTCAGTTAGACCCCAGCAACAAGCTAAGCTTAAGAAAAACATAGTTTTTTAAAGCATAATAAAAGAAGAAGCAACATTACTCCCACACGTTGTAGAAATCACAAATTACATTAAATGATGTCTACAATCTCAAGACTACATGTATCCCAGCCATCAACAACCTGCCCTACCAATGATGTCAGAAAGTTCTCAAGTTTACTCTGCTTAGCTGCTTCTTTAAAAAAAAAAAAGACCTACATTTATATGTTACCTTTCATGCTTTTTAAATAAGATTGTGCATTCAATAAGCATCCATTCATTCCTTTTTGTTTCTTTTCCTCAAAGATAGCATTTCCAATAGTCACGTTCCAAGTTACTTTGAGTTAAAGTGATAGGTAGAAAACAGAGAAAATGAGTTTTAAAAAAATCACAACAAGATGATAAGCCCAGAACTGGGCTTTTGAAAGTGAATGTGAACATTCAAAAGACAGGTCATGAATTCTGGCTAGAGGAATATGGTTAAAACACAAGTTGAATAGTGGAAGCTTTTTGAAAGAAAGAAATTTTGAAGCAAGGAGGAAGGGAAAGCTTTTCTAGTCTCAGAAAACAATTTACGCAAGTGTAAGGTAGAAATACAACATATTCCAGATTCTAGAAGCAAGTGACCAAACCAAGGGAACAATTTGCAGGGAATAATGGAAGATGCCAGGCATACAGCAGCTTATATGTGCATATAAGAAGGGTGGTGAGCATCCTTGTAAGGGTTGTGGAAGACTTTGTCATAGTTGATCACGTGAATAAAGATCAAACCAGGGACCAGTCTTTCCCTCTTGAGCATCTACAATCCAGATCACCATTTCCAAATCAATGGGAACAGACTTAGGCACACAACAAGAAAAGGCAGGCAGAACATACTGCCAGTAAATGTAATCCAACCTCCCTTAAAGCCTCCTAAATAGCAAGGTTTGTGTTAATATATCAAATCTCACGACTAACATTTTTCTTGTACATTCATATACTGTAAACTCTCAAGGAGCCATAATGCATTTAACCTCATGCCTCAAGCAATTGTTTGTTTAGAAAAGAGTAAGGAAGCAATAATGTTATAGAATGAAGGAGAAAAAAGCAACCAAGGCCATGAATGAAGAATTCACAAAAAGAATTGGGTTTTACTTTTTGGGATTTTTTGGTCTGTTTATTTATTTGGGTTGTTTTTTGTTCATTGACCTTGGAGTGTCCTCATGCTGTGTGTGTGAACTGGTAGGATAAAAGACAATTTGAAAATCTGGGGTTAGAAGACCTGGGTCTTGGTTTTCAGTATTAGATATGGAATTCTCTGAACTGCAGATTTTCATCTGCTATAAAAAGAATATAACATAATGTGTATCACACTATTTGCAAACCATAAAACTATGCAAATTAGGATAACTTTTTATCATCTGCCTACATTATAAATATGGAGATATACACACACAGTGAATTCTTCCTCAAGATATTTTCAGTATAATAGCACTTTTACTCCTCAGGGTATAATCAGGCTATTTGACGATACTGAGAGGTTCACGATATTATTTAGTACCAACATAAATTTACAGTGGAGATTTGTTAAATAAAAAGACATCAGATATTACTGAACCAGGGTCTGCAGTCATGTACGCCATAAAAATAACAATACCACCCTGGATTTCAATGAGAGTATTCTCAAGCTCTGATCTGGGTACTCTCTTGTGGATCCTGATAGTCATTGTGCCCAACAGGTGCCATTTGCAAAGAATTAAGTTCTATCACAGGAAAAAGTCATCCCTGAATCTCTGAGGTTGTTGGCTAGAATTAGCTCTTCTGTCAGTAGCAGCTAAAGATTTTCTGTGGCTAAGACAAAGGGACATCTTGGTTGCAGGAACTACTGGAGGGAAACGTGAACAGAGGAAGAATTAGTACAGTGTCTAGAGTGAGGAATCTGCAGCTTACATGCCCCTCATCTGGCCTGACCTGCCTATGGAAGGGATTTGTGCTAAATGTCCAGCCTGACTTAAGGCTGACATACCAGCCCTCCTTTGATCTGTATCTACTTTGTTCCCAACCTTCAATGCTCCATCCTCCTTTCTGCCTTGGCCCCTGTCCATATTGGTCCTACTGTGACCTGCCATACTTATGACTTGATCACTTTATTATTGACTTTGTGCTCTCCCTCTCTCTCTCTCTCTCTCTCTCTCTCTCTCTCTCTCTCTCTCTCTCTCTCTCTCTCTCTCTCTCTCTCTCTCTCTCTCTCTCTCTCTCTCTCTCTCTCTCTCTCTCTCTCTCTCTTCCCCCCCACTCTATGAACAACCCTGTCTCTTGTGATCTGGTCATTCCCCAGCCCTTGTGCCTGGAAAATCAAATACTGGATAGATAAATCTGTCTGGGCATATAGAACTTTGTTCTGGAAGCAATCTGGCTAAAGAAAAGTAAAGTCCTTCTTCAGCTGACCTATCTTCAACTCTTGATTTTTATGTGCTGATATGTTTGTGTTGTTTAGCAAGTGCGCACAGAAAATGTTATCTAAATGTCATGCTGCTATCTCAGGGGTTTGTTGGACTTAATATCTAAGCCTTAAGCTGAGGCTGGATCTGGGAATCCAGATTATTTCTACTTATGTATGTCCTGGGTTGGAACTGCAGCCTTTGATTTACCATAGTGCTTCAGCTTTGAAAATGGCTACAAGACTACAACTGTCCATGGCCAAATCATGAGAGTTGTACTTTGGTTTTCCTAGCAGTTTTCAGTGTGTGTGTGTGTGCGTGTGCGTGTGTGTGTGCGTATGCGTGTGTGTGCGCGCGTGTGTGTGCGTGTGTGTGCGCGCGCGCACGCGCTAGAGATGAGAGAGGAAAGGTGCCTGTGGGATAGCCTCATTCCATGATGTGACTCTTTTTTTATTCAAATGCAGTAAGAGGCTGCCCAGATTTACCTTCAAAGCTAAACGAGACAGCCAAATACAACACAAGGAACCAACCTAAGTGTTTGCAACAGCAGAAAGTTATTACCTAGCTTGGAATGGAGGGAACGCAGGTGGTGGTGGTAGTGGTGTTATCCATCCAGTTGCAGAGTCATCAACCAGGATGCCAGAATCATTAGACAGCAGCCAGGGAGAATTGGATGGCCCCATAGGGTGGAACTTTAGACTTGCCCAAGATGCCTGGAAAATGGAAAAGGAAGTAAAAAGATATACAAAGTTTTTCCATGTCAGACTTGCCAGTCTTCTGTCAGTGATTCTCCATGATCAAATTTCATAGGAAATAGCAGCACCAGAGCAGTTATGGACAATGTGTGGGAGTCGCTCTGATATACAGCAGAACAGGGAATAGAGCTAAGAGCATGGATACAATTCAGCAGGCAAATGGCACCTGCTAAATCTAATCTCTGGGAATGCAACCCAGAATCTGAATTCTCAACAAGTTGTACAGATGCTGCTTTTGCTCACCAACATTTGGTAATCTCTCTGTAACATAAAAAAAATACCTTAATATTGTTAGGAACTATTTTAGGGCTGCACAAGGTACAACAATCCCAATAAACAATTGTAACAGAAAAGCACTGAGTTTTATTGGCATTTCTCCTCTGATTTTTTTAAACCAAAAATAGACTGACAAATTAAGCACAAGGGGAAGGGGTAACAATGTTTGACAAGAAATGTACTCATTATCTTATGTAACTGTAAACCCTTTGCATATCACTTTTACAATAAAACAAATTAAAAAAATAAAAAACAAAACAGCAACCCAAAAAATCTTCCTTTTTCACAAATGCTTAGGAATCACCAAAATGGTATCTTACAGTAAACCAAAATGCATTGAAAAAGAAAATGACATATATTTACTTAAAATTAACTCCACAATGGCTGCGAGTATATCTGATAATTATCATTGTTTATGATATTGGTAACAATAGAACTTTCAGGCTGGGGCTGTAGCACAGTGGTACAGCACTTGCCTAGCATGTGTGAGGCCCAGAGTTCAATGCACAGCACCATCCAGACCGAAAAAAAAAAGAATCCTCAAATAAAGCAATGTCCAGAATCACATGCACATTAATTGTGAATTGTTAAACCCATGAGCATGGCATCCAGATGTTCCTTGTACTTTGACATAATTCTTCAGATCAGCTCTGAACTCTGCCTCATTAACTCCTGAGGTTTTAAACTACTTCTCCTGTTTAACATACATAGAAAATTTTATGTATGGAAATGTTCTATGTGCATAGGGTTGTGGGAAGCAGACACAAATATTGCATTTTAATGTGGTGAAATTCTTTGGCAAATTAGTTCATTATGCCTTAGGGAAAAAAAACTGTATTAGCTTTAGTTGTTCCTAATAAAAAGGATTGAAAACTGTATCTTTGAGTGTTCTTGAAGTTTTTATATACACTAGGAAGGAAAAGCAAAATACAAAATGAGTAGAAAACAAAGTGTTTGTCCTTTATAGAAAGTAAAATTAGTAATAACCAAGTCCTTGGTTTACCAAACACAAGTGACTGATCATAGTCACTGGAAAATACCAAATGTTAATTTATATTTTCAATACATAAATATATTTCTGTATTACTGTTTCCAAAATTTCTCTCATTTGAAGCATGGCCAATGAGTGATGATTGATGATTGTCCTTGAGCCAATTATTCTCATCACTGATTTCAGGGCCTGATACAATCTAATAGGAGACCAAGAGGCATGGTAAATTGTGTTATATTTCCAATGCTTTTACTGTCCAGATGACCTTGAGTGAAGTTTCTTGCATCGAAAGTTTCTTGTATTGAAGTTCCTCAACCAAAATGGTAATGTAATTAGATGATTTATCAGTCCCTTTGGAACAGACAAGGCAAGGAAGTTCTACCACAGAAATCTACCACCTCCTTTAAAAGTTGAATTGAATCTTTCCACCAACTGTCCATTGTAGCAAATTATTTGCCATTTTATAACATATTGATTATTTTCTGACAAGCATGTTTTTTTACAGGCATGTTTTTATTCATACTCAAATCTTATCCCTAACCTTCCAAGTACCTGTCCATTTCTTAAAGCCACAGTCAAGTCATAAAGATTTCTTAGCCTTAATTACTACCCCAGTTAAATATAAAACTCCCCCCTTTGTGCACCCAAAGTTTTCCTAATAGGAGGGATTGAGAGCGGTTTCTTTGAGGAGTTTATTTTGTTTTGTTTTAGATTATGTGTATATTCAGAATAAACAACATTATATTGTTTGAATTTCATCACTCATGAATCTTGTCCAGTTTAAAATCATTTTCATTTGTTATTGACACTTCTGCTAGAACAGGCTTACTTCACTGACCATCATTTTCTCTAACCATTTTTTTAATTGAAAAGGTGATGAGCAGGAGGGGTTACAGTTTCATAAGTAAGGCAATGAGTACATTTGATTTTAATCATTGTTACCCCATCCCTCATTATCTCCCACTATCCCCTCCCTGCTCCCTTCCCCCACAAGTTATAATGTTCATATCCAACATAGTGTCAAGTGAGTATCAATGTTGCTTTGGTTCATGCATTGTCCTCTTGTTTCTGTGATTACCTTTCCCTTCCACATATTGCTTAATCTTATATGCAGAGCACCAGGTACAAAAAAAAACTAAGAAAAATAAAAAAAGAGGAAAAGAGGACAAACTACATACAGAGTCTAATAAGAACCTTTTGTTTCCATATATTGGAGTTCATGTTGATACACTTCATTATATATGGTCCTATGCACTAAGCATTTGAGTTATTGTGATCCCTGTTAAGAATGTCAAATGTATATTCTAGTTCTTAGAAATAAGAGAAATTATACAACCCATCCCTGAAGATTGCATACACTAGATGTTATACTGAGCTGAATTCAACAGTTTTATAGATTTATTTGCTTAGCAGTAAATATTTTGGTAGCCTGAATAAAAAAAATGGCTCTAGTGATCCTTACCTGTTGGTGTTCATGGCCTTCTGTAGTTCCCTTAATATATGGAATCAAGGCTGACAGCTAGTAAATAGAGTATTTCTTAATATTTATGACATCATGACAAATACATTTCTATGCATTGTCCTGCAAATGTATATCATTTGAAACATGGCCACTGAATGATGATTGATGGTTATCCTTGAGTCAACAATTCTCAACACTAAGTTTCATGGTCAGATACAATCTAATAGGAAGCCCAGATGTATGGTGTGACTCCTGAATGTATGTCATGAGAAGTTCTACAGTTTCTACCTAGTCTATTGATCACTCTCTGTGGAAGATTATGGCTACCATTATGTCAGGACTCTTAGACAAACCTGAAGGATGTCTCACCTGGGGAGGAACTGAGGCTTCCTACCAGTAGCCAACACTAACTTGTTACTGATGTGACTGGAATGTGGCAAGGGTATGCAGTCTTTGTTAATCATACAGGTGAACATAGTCCTAATAGCCAACTGAAACTCCTTGAGAGGACTAGTACTAAGCTAATAAGTGTTATGATTATTCATTATATGGCAATAAATAATTTAAAAAACACTAAACCACCACTCTTCCTTAGAAGACAATATTAGGAAGTATGCATATTTTGGAGCCAAGAAATATTACTAATAATATCATTTCTGTTATTATCTGTCTTTTATTATTATATATTTCTATTGTAAAGATACTGTACAGAGGGGTTACAGTTACACAAGTAAGGTAATGAGTACATTTCCTATTGAGCATTGTTACCCTCTCCTTTGTTTTTCTCCTACCATCCCTTCCCTCCCCAGCCTCCACCCCTTCCCCCAAAAAAGTTGTAAAGTCCGTTTTCAACATAGTGTCTTGTACATCTCATTGTTACAATGGGTCAACCTGGATCCTGATTTCAGCATTTTGTTATTCCCTTTCCTCGCCAAATGTATATAGAAAATGTACATAGAAAAATGCATATATAAGATGCAGGGCACTGGAATCAAATATAGTGAAAACAGGGGTTATACCATAGGGTAAGAACATACAATAAAAATTTTAAAAATCACATAATACATTATATATACATTAAAAACAGCAACAAAGATAAAACCTCTTGTGTCCCTATCTCAGAGTTCATTTCACCTAGCATCATCTTTTATGATCATATATACGTAGCTTTTGACCTTTTCTGCTTGTAGATGCCCCTTAGTAGATGAATGGACCAAGAAAATATGGTGTATACACAGAGAGAGAGAGAGAGTGGAGTTCCATGCCTCCATCAGAAAGAATGACACTGCCAAATTTGTTAGGAAATGGGAAGACTTGGAAAAAATTATATTAAATGAAGTAAGCCAGGCCCAGAGAAACATAGGTCCCATGGTTTCCCTTATCTGCAATAACTAGTGTATGTCAAGGGTAAGATCTGTCTTAAGCCACAAAGTTTAGCACTAGAGCCTTGAGTTTGCTCATCTATAAGATAGATAGAGCCATATGTAACTTGTGCTTCTTGTGGTAATTTGTCTCCCACCATCTGCTCTGATCCTACCAGATCAGATCTAAGAAATGTTTAAGAACCCAGGATATTACGCAGAGCTGTCAGCAGCACAAACCCAGGTAGGATGAAGGCTGAGTTTGTTTCCATACACAATTCCAGGCCTTAGAATTTTGCAATTCACTTGACTTATCTATTTCCTGTGGAAGAAATAAGATTTTGATTCAATTTCTTTTGCCTTTTTTCAAAACCCAGAATGAATTTCTATTAATACTATTGCCTAATTTTTGATCACGAAACGGAAATACCGAAGCTCTTTTCTTTTTATTTTATGTAGGAGAAGGTACATGGATTTAATGCAGATGTGAATACTATTGCCCATGGAAAGAGAGTTAGAAAGTATTTGTGGCAAAAAAACTCCTTAGGATTGGCATGCATGTGCCTTCCTAAAAGCCTTTATCTAAAGCAATAAAGCAGAAACAATTGCATTACAACCAATTGGTCGTCAGTCATGAAATAGAGTTATAGCATTCTTTATGGAGTATTTTTTTCTCCTATATTCACAATCAAGACATCATCTTTTCAGGAGAGAGAGAAAAAAAGAGAGAAGAAATTCATCCCACTAATTGACTAGGGTTGGTTTAGTTTATATGGTTGACCAATGAAAACCCTCACTTATCTGACTATGTATCCTAGTTGTTGTTGCGTTTTTTTTTTTTTTTAACTATAACTGACAGTGCTTTTACAAATAGCTTTCAAAGAATAAATGATGCATTAAAGGGACTGACTATCCATAATAGCTTTGGCAATTGAGTGTCTGCTGGATTTAGCACTCTAATGTAAATCTGGCAATGACCCCCTTGAGCTGATCAGTAAGAACCGCGATGCCAAATTATGGTAAACCTCAAGAACTTTCAAGGAAGCAATCTGGATCTAATTGGGCAGAAGCTTAGCAAATAGACCACAACTATTTCTTTGTAGAAGGTCCAGTTGTATACCAAGGAGACTGTGCCTATGAAGGCTGCTTTGCTAAATGGAAACCACAAGGATGGGGCTCCTCAGAATATCTTCCCTTGAATCAGAGAAGTAAGGAGACTAGGCCTGCATTCAATGCGGATATTATTTTTGTTGTCCCTTGCAAAAGAAATCTAGGCTGTATGCAGCAATATACCTATGTGTATTTTGTTTATAGACTCCTCTGTAGGTTATTAGGACAATAGGATTTGATGAATTGAACTCTGTCATAAGAAACAGACATTAAAGGAAAATACTAAAGAAAATCCTGTGAACCTTACAGCAAGGTTAAACGCTCAGTGTTTCTCAACATTATTTAATTATAAAGACACTTGAAAGATGTACTATTTATTATTTTCTTTGTGTAACTTGCGTGGATAATCTGATAACTTAAAAGAGAAAACAATGGAATGAATAATAGAAAACAACATCAAATGGGGCCTTTTCATTTGCTCCCTCCACTTTTTCTTTATCCAACTGCTTTCAATCCTATCAACCCTCATCTGCCTTTAACATGAGCCCTTCTTATTATAGAAGCTCCTGGAGCTCTCTGATGCGTGAGTAATGTGGCCTTCTTTGGTGCATGCCTGATCTTTGAACATTCGCCTTGTCCAAATGCTTAGTCTAACTCATTTCATTCTATTTGCATTCCTTCTGTGACTACCAAGTCTCAGCTCCTCATTTCTACCTACTTTGAGTTTCCAGAAACACGGTGTTCTACCAGCCATGTTGTCAAAACGATTTTATTAAGTAGCTTCTCAGCTGCTTCTGACCACAGGTAACAGAACTCCTTCTTTATCTCCAGTAAAAAAAAAAGAAGCAGAATTAACATTTTTTCTTATTGTTCCTAGCTTTCTATTAAGCCTTCTTACCATTTGTCTCTTGTCTAGCTTTTGTGAAGCATCTAGCCTAGGCACCAGGTGTTTGGTTTCCCACCAATTTCCTTGGATCTATGGTATAAAGAGAAAATGATCAGATATTCAAGAACCAGAAGCCAATGAACCTTCTGGAATGGTAACTGTTGAATTTTACAGAACTAAGTAGGAGCTACCACCTCAACCCATCCTCATGAACTGGTGAGGCTAAAAATTTTGACAATATACCATTTGCAGCACTTCATTCAATACTCCAGGGATCTACCCAGATTAATTTTCTTGTCAAGGTTATACAATTTCAACCCAGAATATCAAGTCCATCCTGTTTTTCTTATAAGGCTGTAATAAACTCCATGCTTTACTTTTAATTTAATAAGGCTTGGACATCCTTTCTAATGAAACAAAGAAATAATAAACACAGACATTACTAGTAGTCTTTAGTTGGGGCAATACAGTTTCATGTTTCCAAAGGAGAGAAGGAAGTTGCTTTTATCTTAAAACTCAGCTTTTCGTTTCTTATCTTTCTATGCAAAATGTTTAATGTTTCCATCGTGTGGAGCCCTTAATTACATCCTTACCAGCTGTGATGCAAAAATTAAGTATCAATTAGCTTTTTCTGGATTGCATGCATCCTTAAATTCTGTTTTCAGATCATTCCAACTTAACTTTGTGATTTATATTGGAAAGATGTCTTTGAGGATTCATTTCATTTCATTATTCTCTAGCAATTGTATTTCATCCACTTAGCTATTTTCATGGAAATCATGGTTTGATGAGAAGAGATTGCCCAATGTAACCACATCACAATAAGTATGAGATAAAAATCCAGTGGTGCCCATGCCGTTTTGATGAGCTCCTGGATACAGTACACACAAAAGCGACATAGGACAATAAACGTGATAAACATTATCTTGCATTCAAAGTTGTTCTGATTTAAGTCATAGTGAGTCTTTTAAACGAATACATCAGTACAATACACACATCCAATTGTCAATTTGTCATCTGGTTTTGTTTGATAAAGTGTGCAGAAAATTCAGAACATTTTCCTAGGAGCCAAAGGTACTGTTGAAAGAACAAAGGAAATCCCAGATGCTATGCAGAATTGCTTGGGCTGTTCAGTGCATATGTGTGATTATGTACCTTGTATAGGTGTATGTCTGCACATAAATATGAGTGTAGTTATGAATATACCTATAGATATACATACAGATATGTACTGTCTTAACATTTCCTGCTGTGTTCATGGATAACATTCATCTTCTTATACATGTAAAATTTCTATTTCAGTTTTACTCTCTAATATCAGAGTTAGCCTTGTGTTTTTAACCCTTCAGCACTCAAAAGTGACTCCCAATACCATACCTCTCCGTGCAGAAGGGAAATTGGAGCATCCCTGGAGAGGAAGCATAGCATTACACTCAAGAGTAGGAACCAGGTTACTGAGGTTCAGATCTCTTCTGTCAACATGATGGGTGGAATCACTGACCCCATTTCTCAACTGCTCATTCAACCTTTGCCATGGCTCTTATAAGAAATGAATGAATCCCAACTCCTTGACTTCTTCTACGGCTAGATGTCTTTTGAGGGCCAATGGATATAATTCTGTGTTAGTACTGAAGTTAAACCTTAGTAGATTGTGTCTTTATTTTCTACTCTTAACACAGCCATGAGAATATTCTTTATGCAACTAGTTAGTTCAGAGAGGATGTGAAAGAAATAAACAAGGTCCCCAAAAACTTATGGTTAAAAAACTGAAAGTAGAGGCTCTCCAAATACTATAGCCTAAATGACAGGATCCTATCTATTTCCAGCAAAGATTCCCTGAACTTCAAATGATTACACATGTGTAGGAAGTATAATAGAAATCCCAGATAATTTGGAAAGTTGATTTATATATTTACAATATGTTCATATGAATTGTAAATATAACATATGCATATATATGAATTATATCATCCATATGTTCACATGTACTTCTGTAAAGAGTAATTTGTTACTACTGTAGTCCCTTGAAATTTTATGAATATTCATTAGGAAACAATATCCACCTAGCATAACCACTCATCATCTGTGTAAACTACATATCACTGACTGGATGATAGACTAAAAATAATTCACAAGTTCCTAGAATTATAGTGAATATTAATAGTAAGTGAAGGTTAAATTACTTAAAAGAGTACCTGGGAGATATATAAACTGGCAAATACATATTAACTACCATTATTTTTATTATTCTCCCAGTTTCATCCCTTAGTCTTTTGATGAGAACGTTGTGAAGTCAGGCTGCTTAAAAAAAACATTCTACATTTTAGTCACAGGATTGACTCAAGTCACTATAAAACTTCTTATCAGCCCAGAACATTTGAAAGCAGCCTTTACATCATCCAGCTGGGGTGAGAAGAACTATTTTACACATGGGAAGAAAACAAAGAGAAATATTTCATTATTTCTCACCTTATCTCCATTTTCCATGTCACGTTGAGCCGGTCAGAAATCAATGACAAAATCCCTCACATCCTCAGTATGCTGAAGGGAATATGTGGCTGACACCATAAAAATTCTCCATTTCCCTTGCCTTCTTAAGCAGTGGGAAGAGACCAAAAGCATTCTTCTTGAAAAGTAGTGTTATCGGTTTGCACACACACACACACACACACACACACACACACACAAACACACACACACACACACTAATAATAATGTTTCTGTTTTTCATTTCAACTTTTGTTTGCTAATATATTCAATGACTTCAAAGGGTCTCTTACATTATATTATGCTCTCTACATCCACTTTTAGAATTGAGCTTGTACTTAAAGGACCAAATATTACTGGCCTGAAGACAATACTGAACCTTGATACTTTTGACTATGAAATAAAGGAATTCCATGGCCCCACAAGTAGCTGTGAAATGCGAAAACTTCTAAAGCAATAAAAGAATAAAAGCACTCTACTGGAAAAGAGATCATAAAAATTTTAAATACATAATATACTCTTCAAGGGAAAGCCATAAGAGTCCCTAGAACATGTCAAATATCCATATTGGTTTAATTATAGTGAGCATTCACATGCGTTAAGTCTGAGGGCTTTTGTTGTCATTTATGTTGATGGTACTGACAAAGGAAATTTTTCCTCGAAAACTTCAGCAGTCTTTCTGAAGCTCGTTAAAATTCTGAGCTTTTAAAACTTGTTTCATAGCATCATGAAACCTCACATCTACAATTTACTCTGATTGACTCTGAAGTTTCTTGAAGCATCTTATCCTTCTTTTATTCTGGAGAGAGAAGAATGAGTGGATCTGCATCTTGCATGCTGGCTTTGATTGTGGGGTGGCCAGCCCTAGAATGTGAGAAAGAGAATAGGCTGAATAAAAGGTAAAACCTTTCAAAACAGGAGAAATATTAATGCAGAGGCTGACCAGGCAGTATAACCAAGGAAACAGGAGTATCCTTGCCCATCTTTTTTTAGGTGTTAGTCCCCAGTCATGCTGAGTTAGTCCAGTGTGAGGTAGGAAACTTAGGGTGATCATGAGAATCCTAGGCATTTGGTTTTGGTGAAAGTTCAATGGAAAAGTAATTTGTAATGTGTCCAACTAGATGCCCAGCCCTGGAAAATAGAGATGACAGAAATTAAATAAGGAAGTTCAATTTGAACCCCGTTTCTTCCCATAAAGCTATGATGTTTGGGCTGAATTTTAGGAGGAAAAAATAAAAATCCAAGACCAAAAGAAGAGAAATGAAGTGGAATTGTGTAGATAACTAGGGCTGGTTGAAAGAGGAAGTTGAGAGGATGGTAGATAAGAATCATCCTCTCTGAAGAGGAAAGAAGGATGGCCAATAGACACATGAAGAAATGTTCAACCTCTCTAGCCATAAAAGAAATGCAAATCAAAACAACATTGAGATTCTACCTCACCCCAGTTAGAATGGCTATGATCAAGAACTCTAATAACAACAGATGCTGGAGGGGATGTGGACAGAAGGGAACCCTACTGCATTGTTCTTGGGAGTGTAAACTTGTTCAACCACTTTGGAAAGCAGTATGGAGGTTCCTCAAAAGACTCCACATAGAGCTCCTCTATGACCCAGCAATCCCACTTTGGGGCATTTACTCAAATTATCACAAACAAGGCCATACTAAAGCTATCAGCACAACTATGTTTATTGCAGCATTATTTACCATAGCTAAGATATGGAACCAACCCAGATGCCCCTCAGTAGATGACTGGATCAAGAAAATGTGGTATATTTACACACTGTAATTCTATGCCTCCATCAGGAAGAATGGCATTGCCCCATTTGTTAGGAAATGGAAAGACTTGGAAAAAAATTACATTAAGTGAAATAAGCCAGACCCAAAGAAACATGGTTTCCCTTATTTGTAATAACTAGTATGTCTGGGACAAGCAGAAAAGGTCAGATAAGATGATGTTAAGTGAAATGAACCCCAAGATAGGGACACAAGTGGTTCCTTCTTTCTTGCTATTGTTTCTAACATATTTATAAGGTACAATTTGATTTTTTTTGTTGCTTTGCATGTCCCCCCCCCACAGTATTACCCCTGTTTTCACTGTATTTGGAGAGAGGAAGGGAAAAAACAAATTGTTTAAATAGGGATACAGGTTGATCCATTGCAACAATGAGATGTACAAGATGCTATGTTAAAAAAATGAACTTTACAATTTAGGTCGGGGCTTGGGGAGGGTGCCGGGGGGGGGGGAGTGTAGTTGAGGAGGTGGGAGGGAAGGGATGCTGGGGAAAAACAAAGGAAGAGGCAACAATGCTGAATAAGAAATGTATCCATTACCTTGCTCATGTAACTGTAACCCCTCGGTTCAGTATTTTCACAATAAAAAACTTATTTAAAAAAAGAACTAAAAGGTTAAAGAAAAGAGTCATCCAGCAGAAAGTTCAGTAAGATGAGGAATCTGAAATGACTATTGCCATGATCATAGCATCCCAATCCAGCACGGACTGCTACAAGCAAAAAGTATCAAGAATAACTACTAGCATGGTCTTTGTAGCTTCCTGATTCCAGTAAGATTGGATTGACAGGTGCCTGACACAGTATGCGCTGATAGAATTATCTAAAGAGCATCATCAATAATGTGTAAGTGGGCTCTTGGAAACTTCTTCTTCAATCTACTTATCTCTAACATGAAAAAAAACCCATAGAATTACTGAGTGGTTCCATGATTTTTTTTAAACAATTAGGACCCAGAACCAAGAAACCAAAAGCTCAGGGATTTTATTTTTATTTAAATAAATCTAGGCTTTTGGTTTGGGGATATTTTTCCCCTAGAAGCCACCAAAGAATGGGCTACTTGCTTACTTCCTTTGCTTATCAAATTAATGGAAAAAAGAGAAATGCATTCAGAAAAGCATCATGATGTTTGACTTTGTATTTTGAACATAGAAAATATTTGCAAGTTAAAATTGTATTGTTATTTCTTTCTGATACTTGAAGGAAGAGATGGATGGGTGATGACTGAGTGGATACATAGTGAATAGATAGATACAAAACTAGACATATAAAGATCAAATATGAATGATAGATGATAGTAATGAAGGTAATAGATGATGATGATGATATAGATAGATAGAAAGATAGATAGATAGATAGATAGATAGATAGATAGATAGATAGATAGATAGATAGATAGATAGATAGATAGATAGACTGACATAGATCTGAAGTGGTTCAGACAGACTGTATATGTGAAAGCCATTTGATACATGGAGTGCTGTACCTCCTCGTATCTGTAAGTTTGCTTCATCTCTCAAGAAGTCAAAACCTGGCATTATCTGGGAAAAATAGGTGATTGGTTTTTGAATCTGAAGATCCATAGCCCAGAATAATTGAATTGAGGTGACCTATAGTAGGAGACAGATTATTTACCAAAGGAAGCATTGGGCAAGAGACAGGAAACAGAAGATCAGGTTTTCACTCAGCCCCTTTCCTCACTCCCTACACTGTGCTCAGCTTGTTTATAAAGTAAGACTATTCATTGCACCTCTGGTTTGAACACTGCATTTTAATGCCAACTTAAATGAGGAAATTGGCATAAAACCTCTTTAACAGTGAAGCGGAATTTTGTACTCATGCCTACTGACATTGTTATTATGGATTTATCATCACTATTTCCTGATTGACTATCAGCAATTGATTGGGTCAAGACAAGTTTGAAGAGGCACTCATTTCTGAAAGCCAGATCAACTTTGTTATTTAAGTAAAGTGTGATTTGTGGTCTTTTTAAATATGCACAATGTGAGCACAAGAACATTTTTCAGGTGAACAGTTTATACCCGTTTGCATTCCTCTGTTGGTACAGTTATGTTAATTTTCTGTGATATTTTTCCCCTCAATGCTTTTGTTTATGAAACAACATAATAAAGTGATGTCTGAATAAATATTCCTGTTCACAATAACTGATTCTTAAGTGAATTTATACAGGAGGTATTTTGATATTGTGGCCCAAATTAACTAACTGAAAATCCATTAACTTCAAGGCTCCAGATGGCTATTAAGGATAATTCCAGAAATACAAATGTGAAAGTCATGGTGGAATTTTCTTTGGCATATGTGTAGAATTTCTACCACGGGCCCACTTTAAAAATCAGTATCCTAATAATTATATTAAAGCAAAAATAACCAAGTTCTAGTTGCATGATCATCAAAAACTGCAACTGAAAAAAAATGTCTAGCCACTCCTGGAAAAATGAGAGGCATTTAGTTACCATCTACAATTAGCATGGCTCCTGGAAAGCCTTAGGATTTTATGGAAAAATCACACTCTAACCTGAATAATGGGATATCAAACATGGTTTGTAGTTTCATGGTATTGAAATCAGGAATATGAAGTTTGCTTTCAGAATTTACCTATCCCTACATCACCTTACATATATAATCTTGACATACATACCTCACCGTACTTTACACTTGAGTATTCTCTCTTGCCAACAGCCATCTGCCTGCAGATATTTGAGTAGAAAGAATTTTTACTACTCAAGGCAAATACTATGAATCAGATCAGAAGTGTACAACATAGGGAAGTTTTGCAGAGGGGCAAAAAGCTACAAGAATCTGTCTGAAAAATAATCAAAGCAAAAATGGCTAGGAGAATGGCTAAAATTATAAGAAGTCCAAGTCTTAGGCTATGAATTAAAATCCCAGTATTTCTCCTCCCTTCAAGAAGAAGAACTCAAAGGGAGAGAAGAAGAGGAGGAAATATGGCAGCCCTAGAATTTATCAGAAATATCATGATTAAGAGTGAACTTTCTAGGTAGTAAATGGGTAGCTAATGTGGTAGAGTGCCAGCCTTGAACAAAAAAGCTAGGCACGAACAAGAGGCCCTGAGTTCAAGCTCAAGTACACAAACACACACACACACACACACACACACACACACACACACACACACACACACACACACACATGCACAGAATGAGTTTTTTAAACAGTAAACTTAAAAGCATGTTGCTTCCTATATAGGAGATTCTTTTTTGGAGATAACAGTATATGATATTTTTCTAAACAACTTAGAATGTGAATAAATAAAACCATACTCAGTTGCACTCACTTACATTGTACTCTAACCAACTAGGAAAACCACATTGTCAAAGTCAAGGTTGGTGGGGTGAGCAGGGGAAGGTGTAATAGTGAACTGAATAGTGTCCTTTCCCTGAAATCCAAGCCTACAGGACTGTTGTAAAGACTTTGCAGACATACTTAGTTGAGATGAAGATACCTAAGTAATCTAAATGAGGCAATTAGTGAATTAGAGTGGGCCCTAGATCCAGTGATGAAATTCTTATAAGAAGATCATATGAAGAACCATTGATTACTATATAGAAATAATTTGGTATGCATTTTAAAATGTACATTCCTGAGTACCACAAGCATATCTGTGGAAAAAATAACACTTTTACTTATCTTGAAAGTTTCATGATTACTAAAGTTTGAAAAGTCTGGCTTTTAGAGATGTGAGGATATATAAGGCAGAGTGGTTCCATTGAGCTTACTTCAGATCAGTGTCAGGGAAAGATCAGAGTCAGGGAAAGTTAACCTATTTCAGAATAATCTCACTGGTGACAATAGTCCTCTCTTAAAGTCAAGAGGAAAGAAAGCATTGTAAATAAGAGTACATTAGTTAAGTGTTCAGAATCACACCATTTATTTTGGTATTCAAGGTCAGTACACAGAATACTCAAGGTCTTCAACAATAGCTGTACATAAAGGCCAAGTCAAACTTTATGATGAGTGGCTATGGTATTTGCAATATTTTAAGTGGTATGTACTTCACATACATCATCATCTTGTAACAGCTCTCTTTTTTGATGTTGTTCCGCTATTAGCTTTATTTGAGGTTAGCAGAGTTAAACAGGTGACTGGAAGTTACCCAGCCAAGTATTAAGCCTACTCACAAAATCTGGACTGCATAAATGTAACCCTATTCTGTACCATTAATCACAGGCTCAAAATAAGATCTCTAATTCTGGAAATGCAGGCTTGTTTAATACTGAGACTTGTTTTATGGTCTGGATGGACTTTGTAGTCCAAGACTAGAAATGTTATCTCTTTCAAGAGCCCCACTTTTATACATTTATTGAAAGAAACATTAGGTGAAAGCAGTCATCAGCATATATATAATTGGATCAAACTTTTTTTTAACTCAATGCCATCTTAAGATAAAAGTATATTTAAAGAAACCTTGTAACTGATCCATCTTGCTGACCATCCTGAATAAACTCACAGGTGGGAAGATCTCATTTGGAAGCCCCAGAACTCTAGGCTACTCTACAGTAAAGGTTACAAGCTCATCTAGATTCCCTCCTTAGTTTTGTTCTGTACTGGGCTTTCATTGGCTTGCTTTCATCAGTCCCTTTCAATTGATTGCTACATTCATTTGTCCCTCTGAAAAAAAAAATGGAGGCATTCATATAGATTTATTTACTGAAGTAAGCACCCTGACCTTTCTTGGCACCACATTTTTCTCTGTGGGTGGCATTGAGTGTGTGGTTTTTGTGCAATTTTGGAAGAACAAAATAATTTCTTGTTTTGAAATAAAGAGAAGTAATGATCCTTGTATTGAGCAACATCATGCACATACTATAACAACTCTGTAGAAACTCATAGCTGGTGCTGTCTAGAGGCCTCCTGTTAGCCATTTCACACCCATTGGCTAGACAACATGTAGGTCTAGCCAATGGCTGGACAGCACACACACTAAAGGTCAGGGTTGCTGAATGAGTTAAGTCAGAAAGCCTGCCACATGACTGGAAAACTGGTGAATCCAACATGGAGGCCGAGAGACCCTGCAAAAATAACATTTCCTTCCAAATGGACCTCGACATAATTGAAAAGTACAAACCTATCATATCCGATTTCCAAAGATTTAAATTAAGAATTAAGTACACTTCAAATAACTCATTTTCCAGAGGGTCTGTTCATAGGAAATTAGAATAGGAAAATAGAATCCTGGTGAAAGTTTTTTGGTGAATTTATCATAGGTGGATCTTTGCAAATGAGTTTTACATCTGTTCATAGCATTAAAGTTTGGCTTTTTCCTCTCAGACTTTCCAAAAGGATATTATGAGGGACTAACTTGTTTTTAATTAATAAATCATCCCGTCAAGTCCATGGAACAAATCCATACTTTAGGTGGAATGTTTAATGTGGATTTTGGCAATGTTATTTTAGGAATGTGTCCATGCAATTGAGTAGTTACTATAAATTGTGCCAATATGCCAATTTTACTTGCATATCTGTCTGATTTGGGCACTTCCTTTCCTGTTGAAGGATGGTTGGCTAGAACATTATTGGTTACAGCGAAGATGCAAATAAAGCATCATTTTCCTGCTGAAAATGCAGACCAAGGCTTTATTTTGACTGCCTTAAATTCTGACCTGTAACTGGCATTGGAAATGTCAGTGAAGCAGCCACGCATTGCAGCATTTAGCCTCACAGATGCAGGGGCAGAATAGAGTTTAGGAAGTAGATTTTAAAGAGATTACAGTCGCAGACATTATATAACAAGATCAGTATAAAGGGTGAGACATCTGCTGGCTATTTTCAGAAAGCTATCATT
Source organism: Dipodomys merriami (assembly GCF_024711535.1). Taxonomy (NCBI): domain Eukaryota; kingdom Metazoa; phylum Chordata; class Mammalia; order Rodentia; family Heteromyidae; genus Dipodomys; species Dipodomys merriami. Next base: position 57,495,823 of record NW_027206290.1, on the reverse strand, counting down.
CCATTACCTTCTATTAAAATAATCTTGGTGGATACCTCAATGATATTGTTATTTCTTTTTAATCATGTCTGTCATTGACATGAAGTTGATGTCAACATAAATTGACATTTTATGTTCTAGTATTGCCTTTCTTTTTTCCTTTTGTCTTTGTCATTTTTATTTGGTTAGTTATTCTCTGATCGTTGCTTTAATTGTTAGTGTTTCCTAAAAAGAAAAAAAAATTGTTGATGACAAATTAGCATAAAGATAGTTATGTAACAGAAAGTTCTTAGAATGACCTGAGCTTAAGCATTTAACCAAAAAAAAGAGTCTAGCAAAGAAGGTTTGAAACGAATTGTTTCCATCCATTAATTTTTCTTCTCTGGAGAAGATTTTTACAGTTACAAATATATGCAGCTTCAAACTCTAAAGCTTAGATAAATGAACTATCTCTTAGTGTTGTAGACTTGTTAAGGTTTAGGTAGCTTAAGTTAGCTCTATTAATATCTATGGATGAGCATGGTGATATTTGTTTGCAATCTCAGCATTCCAGTAGTTAAACGTCTACAGATGGATTGCCACTTCAAGGCCATCCTGGGCTATATAATGAGACCTTGTTTCAAAACAACCAAAAAGAGGAAAAGAAAAAAACCACTATCTAGCTGACTTTCTGTCATCTATCAGTTATTATCTAGCTATCATCTATTTATACATGTATCTACTTATTTATTTCTGTCATGTGCAATGTACCAATATAACAAGTTTACACTCTTGTCAATATGTCACAATTCTCTGGCTAGAGGGGGGTCTCAGCTGTCATGGAGATTATGCCCCCATCCGCCCTCATCACCTCCCCCCCCCCCCGTGCCAGTAATACACTGACTTGAAGGCAATATATAAGTGGCAAACATCTTCCTCAAGGATCAGAAAAGATGAGAAGAATTGTCTTTTCTATACGCACTACTGTGGTTTTCTTTTTTGTTTGGAGCTGAATGTTGGTAAAACAATTACAGATTTACTAGGACAATAAGAGATACACAGTGGGAAAGGTAGGCCAAAGATTATAGTGTAGGCTTGTGGGATTTACATGTGGCATCCATATAGAATAGGCTTTTACAGGGTTACTGGAGATACTGCTGACTAGCTAGCTTCCCCTTTGTGCACCCACGTGACTGGCTGTCTTGAATTTCACATGTTGTGGACATGTTGGAAGCTCAGACTTTCCATCTGTATCCCATCTGGCCCATTTTGCAGGCTTGACTAATTCCTGCATCACATTTGGCCCACTTAACGCACTTGGCTCACCTCCATATTCCACCTGGCCCTTGGTATTTCTCTGTCCACCAAGTCTCCTTAAATGGGGCTTCCTCTACACTTACAAGCATGAACATATTGCACAGTTCATCAGATAAAAGAATATGACAAAACCCCAAGTTAAATAGAATGTAGAAGGGGACATTTTGGGGTCCATCCTGAATCCTTGAGGGATCCTTAAGCCCTTGGGGATATTTACTAATCAACATTTTAAAAAGCATTTCATTGGAAGGCCCATTGAAAATTGTGAGTTCCAAATGTGCATTGAAGACCAGCCAGTCAGGGCAATGATGATGTGGTGTTGAAATCCGGCTGGAAGAAGGGAAAGACCACAGTGGGCCCATGGAAGAGAGGAAAGACTTTGACATTCAGTGCTTCAAACTTTTCTCCAAATGGCCTTTTTGAGAGGACCCCTGAGCCAGAGAATTATAATTAGGTCATTTACAACCTATTGATCCAATAAAGCTGCACACTGAAATCTTTTTCCATATACTTCATTGGCTACAATGCCAGATAGGTGACAAGGTCACCATTGTAAAAGTCATCAAAGTAAAAGGTCATCTAAATGAAAGGAGTCTCTTACAGGGATTACAGTCGATGTGAGCTACCTGTTTCCCTATTTGACATTAAAAGAGGCAGAGCATAGGAAATCACTGCAAGGAGATAAAAGTGTATAAGAACAATATTTTTTTTTGTCTTGGAACATGAACTCTGGGCCTGGGTGCTGTCCCTCAGCTCTTCAGCTCAAGGTGAACATTCTACCTCTTGAGCCACAGCGCACCACTTCTGGGTTTTTCTGCTCATGTGGTGCTGAGGAATCGAACCCAGGGCCTCATGCATGCAAAGCAAGCACTCTACCACTGAGCCACCTTTCCAGCCCCAAGAACAATAATTTTGAAACATTAATGCATGTTAGAGAACATAGAGCAATGAGGGCAGGGAAGGGGTTAGATACTGTGGAACTCTTTTTTTTTCCTTTCTATTTTATACACTACACAACACACACACACACACACACACACACACACATACACACACACACACACACACACACACACACACACACACACACACACACACACACACACACACAAATACATGGTGGCCTGGCTTAGGGAGCATTGTTGACAGAACCACTTTTGGTTTGCTATTCCTTATTGTCTGAGACATGAGTCTGTGGAAAATTACTGACAGGAGATTGTTCTCTTGAGATTTGCCTTTTGAACAAAGGGATTCTTTCTTGCAAGAGTAGGAGGGATACCAGCCTGAGAAAAACAGCTTTTGTCCTCACAAAATGCTCTTTTCCAAGAGATATGCTAATCAACTTCTCTTTGAACTGTACATGGCATCTGCAGTGCATGTCAGATGCTAATGGAAATGGTAGAAAAATGATAATGCACAGGAAACAGTGCAGTAATGTGCTGGACACTGCCCCTGCCCCCACCCCAGCCCAGCCCCATTTCTTTGAGCTTCCTGACCAGGTTTTTGAACTGTGACTTGGCCCTAACAATCTCCTTTTGAGAAGAGATTTTTATTTCTCCCAATAATGACTTTTTTTAAGGTCATGATTCCTTGGCTTTATAAAACACTATCCTCCATGGGCAGCCTCATAAGCAGCAATGAATGACAATTGTTTCTTGAAATTTTTAATTACTGTGACAAAGCAAGAGTAATTATTAACTTTTGTAGCTGAACCACCTCTGCAGATGTTCCTGATCAACTAAAAGAAAGAAAGAAGAGTGTTCTGAGAAGATGGGAGTATGAAATATACAATAGGGAGCTGCAGCTGGCTTTGGGGGTTCACAAGAGCTCTTGATGAACAATAGCTCCAACATTGGAAGGGTAATTTCATGTCACAGACTGGATGGCAAAGAAGATCGAGTCAAAAGACCTATTTCTGGCACTGGCTTCTCAGTTTGAGGGTACTTTGGACTTAGTACAGCATGTGAAAGATAGCAGAAGGCAGAAAGAAGCTTTGTACCTTAACAGCTTGTTGGCCTGTTGCAATTTATAATCAACAACAGGCTGATTTCAGAAAGACGGGGTCATTGTGGGTGGGGAGCTCTCTCTGGCATTATCTGAGAGGGAATCCATAGGGCTGTCAGCCATCAGTATCCCTAGCAGATGGAGTAAAATGATTTACATTAGTCTTAAAGGGAGGTGTACATATGAAGAACACAGCCTAGCTTCTCTCCATTGTGAAAAGGAACTATGATTATTTTTATTTTAATCTCAGACCAGCAGTTTCCTCCTATTATATCCCAGGAGCATTTCTTAAGTTACAAGGTCAAGGTAGAACGTAGTTGCCATTGTAGAAGAACCGCAGGCCTTCAGCCCTGTGTGCATGAGTCTGTTCTTTGCTAAGCACATGGACCTCAACAGATGTGTCATTTGCAAGGGTGTCCATTGTGATCAGTCCATGGCAGACTTGGAAATTAACTTGCAGAAATGAGCCTCCATTTCCAACCAAAATAACTCGGTTTTTCAGATCCAGGCCATTTTGTCTTAAATAGTTTAAGGAAAGTCAAAAAGAGCAATTTATCAAAACAAAAACAGGACACTGAATTGTGCTGCTACAGAGTAATGACAGATGTACTTGGTTTGCAAAATGTGGCCCCCTAAAAATAAGAGACCCTTTGCATGCACAAAGGAACAATTTTAGAATGCTAAAATGTCCTTTGAATGCTTATGGATTATAAATGACCTCCAAAACACCCAAACCATGTTTGGGAACACAAAATGAAAGTGTTTCTCATTCTGTAATTTGGAGGATGAAAGACTTATAAGGGGGGTAAGGGGTGAATATACCCAATACTAATACTTTTAAGCAAGAAAAGGAAGAATAGTACACAATGGCACTTGATAGGAACATTAAAATACCATACTTCTGTAAGATCTTGTGAAACCTTTCCATTATCATAGCTCAACTATCAGCTTACATATTTCCCTCTTATGTTGGCTAATAGGTCAGTCAGATAGAAACAGAGTTGTTTAGGTATTTAAAAAGATGTTTCTTTTTTATTTTGTTTACCTTTAAGAAATTGTACAAAGGAGTTTCCTTTTAACAAAGTAATTCATGAAGGTATCCTCATCAGTAACTCCTTTCAACATTCTCACTCACCTCTCCCCTTATTCTTTAATACATTTACTTTAATTCTTTACTACATTCCCTCTCTTGTATTATATTGATAAAATGTCTCTCATCAGTATAATAGTCTCTGATATTTCATCTGGCTAGTATCTCATCTTGTTCAGGGGGCTGTCACTCAGTGAGAGGTGACAGTATGTGTTTAGCATGCAGTGGGCCTGAGTTCAAAAGCCAGCAAACAAAAAAAGTATTTGACATTCCTTTTCTGGCTTGAATGCAGAGGCAAAAACATGGCAGAGAATGCAGGGTACCCCTATGAACTGACAGTGGCCATAGCTGTCAGCATGGAAATGAGAGTTCAGTCCTACCACTGCCATGAATCTTGCCACCAATGAAAGTGAGCTTAGAAGTAGATTCTTCTCCAGAGCCTTCAAAGAAATCATAATGCCACCATGACTCTATGACTTGAGCCTCATGATACTGTGACACTGTGACTTGAGCTTAGTCATTGAACCTTCAAAATGATGATGTATGTAATGAATAGGTGCTTTGTGACGCCACTAAACTCCACCTGGATGTCTTAATTTGGGGGATGACAAGAACGAGGCTTACAGAGTTTACCTACCTGGCTTAAGGTCACAGAGCAGGTAAATGGTGGAGTCTATCCAAAAGTCAAAGCCTTAGACCGTCTAAAACAGTTTCTAAGATGCCAAGTCTTGCCTCCCACCCCAAGGAAGACATATCTTATGCAGTCTTCTCCCCTTCTATGTGAGTAGATCCTGTGAATGTGATGACATAGTTACTCTCTTGACTAGGAAAAAGAGATTTTCCCAGATGGTGTTAATCCACTGGGGTAATTAAAAGGGAGAGTGTCCTGGTGGGCCTGACCTAATTATGAAGGGGCTTTAAAAATGGTTCTTGAGATTGGAAACAAAGTCAATACTGACAAGCTCTTGATGGCCCAGTAGAAAAGAAGCACCTGTGTGCATGTCCACAGTAAGTAAGTCCATGTGGCCTCTAGGAATCCAAAGTGTGTCATGCCAACAGCTGAGAACAAAATGGAGACCGCAGGCCTACAATGGTAACAATTGAAAATGGGCTTTGAAGAGCACCCTCCCCTAGTATCAGTTAAGAATCTTAGTACAGTGATTAGAAGTTTTGAGTCTCTGGATTGAGGAACTAAATGGGTTGGGCCTAGATTTATGGATTTATGACCTGCTTAGAAACAATAAGATCAAGTATTATTTGATGTCGTTACATCTGTGGCCATCTTTCTAGCAGGAAGTGAAAACTAATACAATGGGAGCATTGTTCACCATTGTTTCACTTGATGAGAAAGGAGGGATGAAGATCCAAGCATCTGAACTTCTTGTTCCTATTTCTAAAATAAACATCTTCTGGGAATGTATTTATCCTTGACTTATTCAGACCACAAACAAAGCTGTACGCACTTCTGTCTTTATACTGCAGCCCCAAATTTTAATTCACTAATGAGCCTATGCCACTTATGAGCTATCACCTATATGTCAGCCTGCAAGGAAGAGCCTGTTGGTTTATCACTCCAGAAAGCTGAGATTCACCCCAGCTGTCCATCAAGCTGTATTTACATAGGGTAGCCTTCTATCAATCCTTGGTTATGGCAGTATTTGCCTGCATACCAGATCTCTGAATGTTTGTCATTGAAGAAGCAAATTACATGCATCATGATGTATTCATTCTCCTAGTATCACTGAACACAGGATAATCTTGGCTGAGTCAGCTGCCCTAGGACTAGTAGTATGAAAAACAGAGGTCAGCTGTAGACATTGCAAGTCTGCTTCACTGTGCAACCCTCTTTAGGGTTATTGGATATGATGCTGCAAAAGATGAATAGGACTTATGGCATCCTATTTATGAGGCATAAAACCCCCTCCTGTGTATTAATGGATATTTGGGCGGAAGAAATACATCTCTACTTTTTTATGTCTTGATAGTTGAGCTGTGTTTGGCATCAATGGAAAATTATGGAGAGATTTCTTTTAGAAGGTCAGTGTTTAAAGGACTTTTTTGACCTCTAAGTCAATGAAAATAGATTTTTGATTGTTGACCAAGACAACTGTAACATAAGACTTTCAACCTTTAAAACATTCTTATTGAAGTGGAACATACATACAGTTCCTGAGTGCACAGCTTGACAAATCTGTACAAACTGAATGCATCCAAGGAACCAACATCAGATCAAAAAAACGGGATACCAAGCAACCCCCTAAGGTACCTCTAAGCAATCCTCACCTCAAAGTAATTGCTATGCTAATTTCTAACAGCACAGGGGGATTTGTCCATTTTTACAATGCTTTGGACTTTGTAGAACTGGAATCATTGAGTGTATTCTTGTCTAGATTCTTTTATGCCACATTGTATTTGTGAGATTTGCATATATATGCAAAACATATATATATATATATATATATATATGCACATAGCATATATAGCTGTAAACTTTTTCATTCTCATTTGTGAGCTTCCATTACACAAATTCATCTTTATCCATTCTAACATTTATGAGTATTTAAGCAATTTCCAATTTGGAGATATTACAAATAAAGCTGCTGTGAACATTTTAGTATGTGGCTTTTGGCGAACAGATGTGTATATTATCCTGGTTGTTATACATAGGTCATGCCTTACGTGTGCATTCAGCTATTTTAGTAGATACTATCAAATAGTTTTACAGTGTAAAGCTATTTAAAGCTTGGCAATCTTAATATTTGTCTTTTTAGTTTAAAAAGCTTGTAGCTTTTAATGAATACCAGTTTATAGTATATCACTGTGGCTCCTATAAAACTAAACAGCACACTATTTGTAAGATCAGTACTAGGCTGGAGAGCCATTATACTCAACATAATATTGCTGAAAAGGACAACAGTTGGTGGCAATGCCCTTTGTATGGTGCTTGTCCAATGTGCAAAAGCCTCTAGGCTTTATACAATTCTGTTCACAGGTGTCCTGGCAAACACGAAGGGAAGTCTAACTCCTGAGTATTTTATATTTTGGTTATAGAACTAAACACTGGGAAAGCATATCTGGCACCTTCATACATTTTAGTCAAGTCTGTTTGCCTATCCATATGCTCTACAAATATTTTCAGAACTCCTAGGATATGTGAAGAAGTATACATGCAATAGAGTTGCAAAGATGAGTACTACCTGATTCTCAGTAAGGTTCTAGTTTTAAGATATAAGAAAGAATAGGACCAGATAGTGAATTCCAGAAAATAGTAAGGTTGTTTTTGTGCTATTTGCCATGATGTTTTAGATGGGCCATCAATTAAAGTTTAAAGACAAAGTGTTGCTGGAAAAGTAAGTCATTTGATCCAGGTGTGGTAGTGCGTACTTATAATCTCAGCCACTCCAGAGATAGAGGCAGCAGGATCAAGAGTTCAAGACTATACCAGGCAAGTTGGTGAAACCTTATCTCAAAAGCAAAATGCAAATGAATGGCTTAGAGGGGTGGCACAAGAAATAAATTGTTTGCCTCGCATGCACAAGTTCCTGGGCTCAATCTTCATTACAAAGTCAACCATTTTAAACATGTTAAATCAACTAAAATAGTGTGGATACACCCTTTAGGAAGTTCACTGACAAGAAGGGCTTGGATCAGCTAAGTGCGTTTTTAAGGGAAGTAATTGGAATTGAAGTCACCTTGACAGGCTCTCCCTGTCTGACTAGGAACATTGATACTTTAGGTGATTCACTGCGTTTCTACATGATAGCCAGTGAGCTAGTAATAAGATTATATTAATCCAGGTTTGATCAGGGAAACAGACCCTGTGCATGATAATGAAATAATACATTTGTTTTAGGAACCAGAGCTTATACAATTATGGGAGGCAATGGAAAAGGGTACATAAAGCACAGTTGGAGTGCAAAGTTCACAACCAGGGCCTGGAGTTTGGCAGCATGGAAGGTGGTAAAGAACAGATGACTCAAGGAAAGCTAAACATAAAATGAGAGGGAAGAGGGACAACATCGGAGGTGGCAAATACTGGAACCCATAGAGACAAAATGGCCTATGTGTCTGTCTCCCATCAACCCCCCAAACTGAAATCCCCTACAGAGGGACTCAATATTCTCCCTTCAGCACCTCACGTACACAACACCCAGGACCAGAACTAGACAGATCTCAGCAGGAGCTAAGGAATCCATACTCACAACCTGCCCAGAGCTCTCTGAACCCTCTTTTTCCTAGTTCAATGGATGCAGCTGCCCTACTCTGAACCAAATCTCAGGGAGATTTTTTTCAACGGACACCCTTACCCACAACAATTTAGAAACATGTAGTTCCCACTTGACATTGCCAAACTACTGCAAAGATAGCCTATAGCAGAGTCCTGGGGGGGGAGGGAAGGGGAATGACTATAGAGATAGCATTCTCTCTCTCTCTCTCTCTCTCTCTCTTTTAATTTTAATTTTAATTTTTTGTGAACATACTGTACAGAGGGGTTACAATTACCTGTATCCTTAAATGACTTGTTTTCCCCCATCTCCTCCACAAATTATACCAACATCAAATATAATGAAAGCGGGGGTTATACTGTGGGGGAGGGACATACAAAGCAACAAAGAAATAATCTTATAAATGAGTTAGAAACAAATGCATGAAAGAAAAAACATTTAAATACATATCTAAGGTTCATTTTCCTAACATCACATTATCTGACCTTTTCTGCTTGACTCATACATTTACTAGATATTACAGATAAGGGAAACCATGGGACCTATGTTTCTTTGGGCTTGGCTTACTTCACTTAATATAATTTTTTCCAAGCCTTTCCATTTCCTAACAAATGGGGCAATGTCATTCTTTCTGATGGAGGCATAGAATTCCATTGTGTATATATACCACATTTTCTTGATCCATTCATCTACTGTGGGGCATCTGGGTTGGTTCCATATCTTAGCTATGGTAAATAATGCTGCAATAAACATAGTTGTGCTGGTAGCTTTAGTGTGGTCTTGTTTGTAAACATTTGGGTAAATGCCCAAAAGTGGGATTGCTGGGTCATAGGGGAGCTCTATGTGAAGACTTTTGAGGAACCTCCATACTGCTTTCCAAAGTGGTTGAATAAGTTTACACTCCCACCAACAATGAAGTAAGGTTCCCTTCTGTCCATATCCCCTCCAGCATCTGATACCTATCAAAATTCCAACCTCATTCTTCAAGGAAATAGAAGAGGCAATCCAAAAATTCATATGGAACCAAAAAAAGACCCCGAATAGCAAAAACGCTCTTCAACGGAGAGAACACTGCTGGTAGAATATCAATACCAAATTTCAAACTTTGCTATAAAGCCATAGTAATCAAAACAGCTTGGTACTGGCATAAGAACAGACCTCAGGATCAATGGAATAGAATTGAAAACGCAGAAATGAACCTACAGACCTATAGCCAACTAATCTTCGATAAGGGAGCTAAAACAATAGAATGGAAGAAAGACAGCCTCTTCAGTAAATGGTGCTGGCAAAATTGGTTAACTACTTGTAGAAAACTAAAGCTAGATCCTTATATATCACCCTGCACCAGAATCAACTCCAAATGGATCAAAGACCTCGGAGTCACAGCAGACACTCTGAAAACATTACAGGATGGAATAGGAGAACCCTAGGTCTCCTTGGCTCAGGTCGAAATTTTCTGAATAGAGACCCAGAAACACAACAAATCAAAGTTTGGACAAATGGGATTGCATGAAGTTGCAGAGCTTCTGCATGGCAAAGGACATAGCTCGCAAGATCAATAGAAAGCCCACAGATTGGGAGAAGATCTTCAATAGCCATACAACGGACAAGGGTCTCATATCTAAAATATACTTGGAACTCAAAAAATTAAATCCCCCAACAACAAATTCTCAAAGAAACAACTGCCCAATAAATAAGTGGGCTAAAGACTTGAAGAGAAACTTCTCTGAAGAAGAAAGAAGGAAGGCCAATAGACACATGAAGAAATGTTCAACCTCTCTAGCCATAAAAGAAATGCAAATCAAAACAACATTGAGATACCACCTCACCCCAGTAAGAATGGCTATAATCAAGATCTCTCTCTCTCTCTCTCTCTCTCTCTCTCTCTCTCTCTCTCTCTCTCTCTCTCTCTCTCTCTCTTTCTCTCTCTCTCTCTCTCTCTGTATATATATATATATAGATATAGATATATATATAGATATATTGTGAAAATACTGTACAGAGGGATTACAATTACATGGGCAAGATAATGAGTACATTTCTTATCAAGCATTGTAGCCTCCTCCTTTGTTTCCCCTTCCCATCCTTTCCCATCCTTCCCTCCCTCCAATCCTCCTCTCCCTCCCACCAAAGTTGTAAAGTTCGTTTTCGACATAACGACTTGTACATCTCATTGTTGCAATGGGTCTACCTGTATCCCTAGTTAAATGATTTATTTTTTCCTTCCCCTCCACAAATTATACCGACATCAAATACAGTGAAAGCAGGGGTTCTTTTATTATGTGGATGTGAAAATTGGTTTCTATAGACCTGAGGGATCATTTCTTATCATAGAGGTAGTAAAGGGCTTAGAAAGTCAGTCGCAAAGGTTTCTATCTGGTTGTTGTCTGAGAAAGAGAATGGGATACAAAGTTAAGACACCGAAGTTTTTGTCATTCAATTTGTTTTGGCCTAAGGAAAGTAAATTAATTAATTTCTGGATTCAGAAGTGAGTGACTGGCATATGAAATAGCCACAGCAACCTGAATGTACTCAGTAGCTGATGGGTAACTGATGAATAAATGAAAAATAGTTTTTCAAGAGCCATCCTTTCACAAATTTGTCCTATGGTTTAAGATAGAGAAAAAGAAAACAAAATAAAAGAAAAATTGAAACCATGTTCCTGAGTCTCAGAAGTGAGTTAATGGTACAGATCCATAGCTAGAATGAATCTCCAGAGACTTTCTCCCATTGTAGACATCAGAGTTCTACTCTTTTGGCCATGTATCAACTAGACTTTCTATGTTGTTCTTCTCTCTTCAAGGTGGCCTCTACTGACTTGATCCATTCAACATGAGTCAAGTACTACTTGGCTGTAAAATCAAGACTTCAAAAACGTGTGCTAGAGTGCTAGAGTCCTGTGTAACTTATCAAGTCCTAAGTGTGTTTTTTTTTGTTTTGGGGTTTTTTTTTTTTTTTTTGGTCTTTTGCCATCCAGTGTGTTTACTTGTAGATTTATAGGCACATTCTAGTTACACCAAATGATTATATAGGACTCCAGACATTCACACAGTGAGACCAAAGGAGGATATTCTTAGGAGATGATTGCAAAGGCTCAATAACTATGTGCATATAATCATATAAAATGATGTTATTTAAATAAACACTAAGAAACAAGAGTGGTTTTTGTTATTTTACTTTTTTGTTTTGGTTGGTTTTTTTCTCCTTTGTCACTGTTTTTGTATTCTATACCTTTTTGTCTTATATGTAAGTTTATCTGTTTGGGGGAGGGTAAGGGGTAACACTGAAATGGCGGGACAAAGATTGAACAAATGCAACAGTGATACTCACTGGACACTAGGTTAAAAATGAACTATAGAACTTGCAGCGGTCAGTCCGGAAGAAAAAACTTGGAGAAGAGGGAAGAGGTGACACTGTTCAAAAGAAATGTACTTATTACCTGACTTATGTAACTGTAACCCCTCTTGTACAGCACCTTTATAATAACAGTAAATATTGTTCTAGAAAGAAGCTAGACTACCAAACTTAAACATTTCAGGTCTTGGCTCATTAACTTATAATCAGAATTTAGCAGAAACTTTGCATTCTTTGTTCCATGTGGCATCAGCTGTGGTGGTTCAAATGCCCAGAACGGAAGTCAAACAAAGGCTACCCTCTCTCAGCAAGGGTTTTCTCCAGAACAGCCAAATATGGGTTCTCCGTGTGATCTTGCTGCTTTTCCAGGCCATGATGCCTGCAAATGAGAGTGAGCCTTTTAAAAGTATCAAGCAGAATCTACATTGCCTTTTATAACTTACTAGTCATTTAGTATCATTTCTGCCATAGTCATAGACCTGCTGGATTCCAAAGAAAGGAGCTCATTTCTCAATAAGAGGAATATCATCATCACATTATAAAGAAAGCTGTTAGAGAATGATCCATACCTGGGAGTTAGTAAGCATAGACCTTGTCAACTAAATGAGCTCTTCTTCAATACCTCAGAGAATATGTACATATGAAAATGTATAAATACACATTTACACACCCATTAAGTATATACTAAGTGGTGGCAATTTTTAGAGTAAATTTGCTTCAATGTTATGTCTAAGGGCAAGGACAGGAAACTAAATGACTCTATCACTTCAAAATAAAAGTACTTCATCTTCATTTTCTCTTGGGGACAGTAAATTGGGCAGTTGAATTTTGGTGCAAACCATTTCCATAGTAACAGAGCTTAATATGCTGAAGGTAGATTAAACTTCCTTGCGATATTTGAAAAAATCTGAATATGTATTATACGGTATTTGAAAGTAGAGTTAATTGCCAAGAACACCATTGCTGCTAAAGAATCTCAGCCCCTAAAACAAGCTCATGCACATACTCTCCCTTCATACTAAAAAGTGTGAATGTCAAAAATATTACTTATTTTGTTGTTCTCCAATATGGAGGGCAATGGGAAGAAATGAATTTTTTTATCACTTGGACTTCTTGGGTTTGTATGAAGTAAGATTTCTTTGCTTTTGCTTTTTGACCATTCTTAAAAATTATCTGATTCTTTTGATCATTCTTAAAAATGACTCACTGAGTTATGATAAATTATACAGCATTCTACACATCCACACATCATGAGACCAAAAGAAGACACTTTTAGGAGAGAAACACAAAAGCACAATCCCTATGCGCCTCTTTATAGTTATATAAAATTAGATATATGAACATATAATATATATATATATATATATATATATATATATATATATATATATATATATAAGACTCCAAGATATGGAGGTTTTTTTGAAGATTCGATCTTCAAAAAGGAGGAGGGCACAGAGCTCAAGGAGAAAAGGGTGAAAAGGTGCAGCAGTGGAGCTCATGGGACATTGATGAAAGTGGACTATGCAACTTGTGGGTAGAGACAGGAGGAAAGGACTAGGAGAGAGTGAGGGAACTGCAGACACTATGAAAGAAATGTACTCAATATCTGACTCAAGTAACTGTAATCCCTCTGTATAATAACAATAAAGTAAAAAAAAATCACCCAGCAAATAAATTTATCTGACCATTTAAATTCCAGAGGAGCAAAACGTAACAATCCTAGGCAGGAGTGAATATAATTATGCCACCCTTTGGAAACTCCAAATATCTCAGCACAGCGGGTATTGAGTATTGACTATCTAAAAGAAACTGGTAGTGTTGAGCAGAATCAGTTTTAAGACTTAATTATGAAGTATATCAAACATACAAAGAGTCCTAAGAAATTATCTATATACCTATGCTATAATTAATACTTATTGCCATTGGCCATATTGTCTTAAAAATCTCTTTTTAAATTTATTTTTATTATTACTGTCTTTAAGTAGTTGTATAGAGAAGTAACCATTTAACAACAAAACAGTTAATAAACACAATATATCTTGATCAATGTCTCCCCTTTCGAGGTTCTCACCCACCCCTCCCCCACCCCCTCTTCTCTCATTTTATAAAATTTATTTTATTGGATTCTTGTGTGCATCCCTCTTCTCCTCTCCACTTGTCCACCCATTTCCTCTGGACCATACTCTACCCCTTTTGAGTATCCTCTTCCGATGTTTTGTTTTGCTGAACTTTGATTTTTTTGGCTTTCTAAGGAATTGCACTATTTGAGATCTCCTTTGAGCCTACCATATTTCAGCTAATACATTTGCATTCACTTGCTAACCACCTAACCTATTTCCTTGAGTTTGCGAGCTAAATCTTGCTTCCACATAGGAAACATGCATCTTTTTGCTTTCTAAATAAATAAAAATATTACCTATTCAAGCAAAATTCTAGCTATTATGCCTTTTTCCCTTCCCCTGAATTCAAAACAATCCTTAAAATACATGAACCATTTATTTATATTAACACTAGGAAAAAATAAACTAGGGTGTCTTGAAATTTTAAGAGTTTGAGCAGATAGTAACTTATGAATTGGGTAGCTAAAGACTACATGTGCTTCTGAGCTCCCCAGGGCACGAGGAGTGTTTGTTTGTTTGTTTTTGGTTGGTCATGGGGCCTGAACTCTGAGCGCTGTCCCTCAGCTCTTCAGCTCAAGGCTAGCACTCTACCACTTGAGCCACAGCACCACCTCCAGCTTTTTTCTTTTTGCTTATGTGATCCTGAGGAATCGAACTCAGGGCCTGATGCATGCCAGGAAAGCACTCTACCACTGAGCCATCTTCCCAGCCCAAGGAATGGTTTTTAGTAAAAACATGGATGCAAGGTAAAGAGAGTATTTGAGCCAGGTGCAGTGGTCCATGCCTACACTCAGAAGGCAGGGGGACTGAGAGCATCTCCAGAACTTCACAGTCTTTGGTTGTTGCAGGATGGAAGCCCGCTGACTGCCCAGGTTGCAGTCCACCCTACGGAGGGCACAACTTGTACAGAGATTGAGAAAGCAAACTCTGGGCTGTGTCAGGCTACCTCACTGATCTTTTGTGACTCAGCTACCAGTTACTAGAACTTCTCATTTACATTTTAATTGCAGGGTCTGTATCCCACAGGTTGTGAGAGCAGGAGGGCTATGTGGCGGGCATCCATTTAGGTTCTTTCTTGTCCTGGCATGCACATAGCCAACTTCTCCCTTTTTTTCCATGATAACTGGATGTTTTGTTCAGTTTGTCGGTTGCAATTTGATAGCCTGAATGATTTTTCAACTTCTGCACGGTCAAAATTAAGGAGCTGAAGTGGCTCTTATGTTTAGGATACAAAGCTGAGCTATCCATTCATTATGAGACAGAGGTGAGGCATGATACATATTCCATCTCTTGTCTCTGTTTAACACATTGCTCTGATTCAAAGAAACCTCTTTCTTACATGCAGAAGCTCTCTCAGAAGAACAAAAAGGGAGCATACATGCACATTTTACCTTTGAGATGACGTTTACTTACGCAACGATATCTACCAAGTTAAATGTTATATTGACTTTGTGTCACTGTCAACTAATGATATTTTATTTCAATTGCATTTCTGACTAAAGGCAAGTGACTTCATACAAATTAAATTCCAAGGAAGCTTTTTAGGCCATGTTCAAATAGTAACAGGTTTGATAAATATATTTGTCTAACAAGGATAGGACAAAGAGCTCTTTGTTTACTGACATAGTTTATTGTCATTCTCCTGTATACTTCTCATATGGCTGTTTTATAGAACATAAAGTCTAGGTATCCTGTCTGAATCTTAGCTCTTATTTATAGCTTGCTGAAAAGTGGCTTATTGTCATTTATTATTTCTTATTTGATTTATATGGCATCTTTCCACCAAAGAGCCCATGTATTTATTTATTTAGAGAGAGAGCACCCACACACTCACATGTTCTCTCTCACTCTCTCTCTCTCTCACACACACATACACACACACACACACACACACACACACACACACACACACACACACAGATACACACACAGCCTTAAACTTCATTCAGTATGTGATATACTGAGCATTGTAGCACCAAAAATCTGCAGGAGAGTTTTGTATTTGTTATTTTTTTTCTACATCTATGTTTTGGGAAATAATTTACCATACTTTCTTTCACCTTAAGTGTTTACCTTTTGCTTCTAGGTGGATCGAATCATCTTTTGTGTCTTTTTAGAAGTTGACTTCAAAATCTACAAAAAGAAAATGAACGAGTTTTTCCCCATAGGTGAGTAAACTATTCATTTTCATTGAACAAATAGAGGCATCATTGTGTTTATAATTCATTCTTCATGACTGTAGCAACAACAATTCTTCTATGTCAACCATCCCTACAAACTGGAATCATAAATTCTAACAACTAGAGATGACAACAGGAATCCTGCATTATAGACTACAGTGACCATGAGGTCACTATCTTGTCATGAGTATGTCAGGCCATCCCTCAGCTTTCCATTTCTCACAACAATCAGAGAGATTGGACCAAGTAACTACTAACCACCATCTATCCACTGGCCCTATATTACATGATCTGTTATTATTTTACCAGCTTGTAAGATTCCCAAGCCTTACGCCTAAATCAACCATGTTAAGTCTCTCCATTGGAAAATGTATCAAATCCATTTATACGTGAAGTTGGAATTCAAACTTCCTGAATTCCATTCCCATTTTGATCAATTTTCTTGTCCCAAATTGTAATGACTTAGTGAAGGTTCTTTCTAGGGGTGTCTGACAACAGTAGTCATTCTCCTATTTCACACTTGTTAGGATGTAGGTGAAACTATACTTACTGAAGAACCTTGAGTAATGGATTTACATTGATTTAGTGTGCCATTAGTTGGATTGGGGTAATTTAAATATTTTCCCCCATTCACCCTCTTCTAGCCTATTAAGGCTGAGGCTTGTTTAATGCCTTGTTATTTTTATGGTATCATTAAAGTCACAGAGCCCAAGGAGCTTTCGTTAGCCATGCTAAGAATGGCATTCAGGAAATTTCATGCTACTGTGAGCATTGTTAGTTCCTACCTTTTAGAGCATTTTTTTTCCCTCCAAAGTTTCCATCTTCATTGGAAGTGGCTTTTCAGGCAGTGGGTAGAAAGGAATAAATAAAAAGTGTTAGTGCACATTCACCATTTTAATAACTCCATCAGAGTCAAACAAGAGTTTGTTCTGTCCATAGATCAGAGAAGGGCAGGGTGTAGCTGTAGAAAAGGGGAAAAAAAAGATGGAGACATTTTAACTCTTGACTTAATGCCCTAAGCAGAACAAGTTCTTCTGGGTAATTAAAAGTTATTTACCTTAATGTTGTAATTAGATTGTAAATCTGCTAAATGTATTTCATTTGAATTCTTACCTAAAGTATTTATCTTAGTTGAAACAACATGAATTTCTGTAAGATTTCTACTGATGAAGAATGGTATAGTGCTTGCAATCTTTCAGCTCTTTTTCCTTCTCTCCCTCTCTAAACTCTCTCCTTTTTTTCCCTTCTGACTTTTTTAGCAGTACAAGGTTTTATAGCATAAAGCACGATAGCTGTTTAATAAGCAGATGTTGAGATATTGAATTTCATATATTCTCTCAATAATCTGATAGCTTTTATTTATAGCTTGCTGCATAGTATCTTTTGTCATTTATTATTTTTCTGACGCATATAAAACATATTTCTGTCAAAGATCCCATGGGCTTATTTAAATGCAGACCCACCTCTTATGCACACACACACACACAAACACACACACATACATTCACACTCACACACAGACATACACAGCCTTGGACTTGACTCAATGAAGTAAATACTATGTTGCTATACCACCATAGCACCAAAAATATATGTATGAAGTTTCTATCTTTTGATCTTTGTTACATTTTTTCCTGCAGTTCTTTTGTAACCATAGTGAGATGATTAGTGATTAGAGTTCAATCTCTTAGTATTCTCAAAAGGAATTGTTCCTTATGAAAAAATATCACTTTTTTACAGTGTGTGATACAAATATTCTTCTTTCTTGTTGATATCAAATCATAATTTATAAGGGCTTATAAATTTTCAATTCCTTGAGATGTTTGAAAATAATGACATCATATTCATCTTCATGTTTTCTATAATGGGAATTGTTTTCACCCTAACATGATTTAAAAAAATAATACATTAATACTAAAACAAATCTGTCTACCAGTAGGTATTTCCAATGATACATAGCCAAAAGTCACACCGCAAATTTTAGAACATTAGACAGTTTTAGGGTTCTAGAATATATTAATAACTTTGCAAATAAATTGTTTTAAAACTTGCTATTTTAAATGAATCCAAAACTCATCTCAGTGCTTGAGCAAGTAAAGCAGTAATAAAATCATCTTCAATTCCACATCAATGCTTCAAAGCACACCATGTCCATGAAATTGTTTCCAGTGCATATTTATAATAGTAAATATATTTTAAACTCAATGTCAAGATCCTCAAAAATTGTGGAATATTTCTGCAATATTGAAGCATCAGCAATTTGTAAATCCTAAATATGCAATATGAAATAAAGATGATGTCTAATGGAATATGTGAACTAACATAGATGATATACATTATCTGTCCTTAATTTGAATTTATGGTTAATTCATAACTGTACCATCTTGGATCGGAATATAATTTTTCTTGGCTTGTCTGAGTGACTTTAGTGTACTATAACCATTTCCTGTGCAAAACTGATAGTTCAAAAATTATCATTTTACAAGAAACCAACTTCTTTGTTTGTGGGCATGTTGATCTTATATTTGTGAACTTCACATTCCAGAGTCTGGGACAATACAGATGAAAATAAACAAAAGTTAAAGTAGAAGAGTTCACATAAAATGAGTGACATATACAGAACTACTACCTAATGTTAGCCATGGGAAAGATCATTTATGGATTGCTTTCAATCAGCCAAACATATCATTCATTTCTTTTTAAAAAAATTATTATTATCTTTACGTAGTTACACAAAGGAGTTACCATTTATCAAAACAATTCATGAATACAGTTCATCTTTATGATAACTCTAAGAATGTAACCACTTTATTGACCATGTGCTGTGATTTCTGTCCTTACCATTACTTTCTAAGTTGGTCTTAAAGTCTATCTGTCTTGAGAGCAGCCCTAAGCCAAAATAATCTTTCTCTCTTGAAAAGAAAGCCTTGACTAGGCAAAAAAAGGTTCTCAAGTATGTGACAGCTGATATTCTGTATGCAGTGAGGGCCAGAAGTTTTGGAGTGCTCTCTTGAGGTGTGTGGAGGTTTCCAGGCAGCAGTAAGCTAGCCTCACAAGTAGAGCTTGGGTGAGAAAGAGAGCCTGTAGGATTCTGCCTTTATTAGGATTCCCAGGCCTTGATTGCCAGGTTGATCAATTGGTTAAAAAACAAAATGCTTAAATAGGGATACAGGTTGACCCATTCTAACAATGACATATACAAGACACTATGTTGAAAAAGGAACTTTACTATTTGGCGGCGGTGGGGGGAGTGTAGTTGTGGAGGTGGGAAGGAAGGGATGGTAGGGGAAAAACAAAGAAGGAGGCAACAAGGTTTGATAGGAAATGTACTTATTACCTTATTCATGTAACTGTAACCCGTCTATACAGTATTTTTACAATATAAATAAATAAATAAATAAATAAATAAATAAATAAATAAATAAATAAATAAATACCTCCCCAGGTTAAAAAAAAGAGAACATATTCACCAACAAGGAACTTACATGACTTTGGTATTGACCATTAAATTTGATCCTGACCATTATCTGCAGTGTGTGTTGGGTTTGGGATCACTGGGATTAAGAAGGTTTAAAGTAGGCTAAAGGTAATTGGGCACAACTGGGTTTCAAAACATTTAAATCAGTCCTAAAAATGGCTACCTAAACAATATTGTACAACACCCTGCTTTTTAGATGTAGAAAAATGAGAAATACCTGAAGTCAAAATGTAGCGTCTACTTAGGAAGTAACTGGACTTTATTTTAAAATTGAGAATGATATCTATCACTGAACAAATGATAATAGGTTAGTTTTCAGAGAGCATCATTGGAAAAGACTGAGATCAACTTTCAAGACATGTGCAAAGTATGGCAAAAGTCCTATCCTTAATTTCATCTACTGGCCATCATTTTATGCTTCTTTCATCTAATACCTGTAAATGTCATCAAAGGATTTTTTTCATTAGTAAAATTGGCGCTTCATCATGCACCTTAAAATCAGAGTATATGCACATTATCTTGGAAACATGGCAGGTGAGTAGATAATGGATAATGAGCAGAATAAAGACTTCATTGTATTACCATAAAGTACGTAGATACTGTCTATATTTTCTAGGGCGGCAAAAACAAATTCTCATGCAGCAATGGCTTCAACCACAGAAATATATTCTCTGACAATTCTGGGGTCTAAAAGTCTGATATCATAGTACTGGCCTGGTTCTTCTTGGGGGCTATCTATAAGCTTCACTTCTGGGCTTATAGATGGCCATCTTTCTCTTTTCATGGGTTCACATGATCTTTCCTCTATGTTGCTTGTGATCTTGCTTCTTTGTGTAAGTATATCAATAATATTGGATAAGGACCCACTGTAGTTACCTCTTCTTAATTACCTTTTAAAGATTCTATCTCAACAAAAGCAGTTGTGTTCTGAGGTAGTAGGGAATTCGGGGTTGAAGGTATGAACGCTGGACCAGACACACACAGCTCATTTCTGTGCCTATCATACAATAGAAACCACAAAGAATAAAATCAGCAGTGATTTTCCAACACTTTTACATCTTTCTGTGGGACAAAGCACACTTGACTTCTTCCTTCCAGATGTATTATTTAGAAGCAGAGTATAGTGGCTCTACGGAATTATCATACACTTCAGGTGCAAATAATTTATAGTTACAGTGGACTATTACATTCCATAAAGCAAATAATATTTCTGTGATTTAACTCAGAGAACAATTTGTTCTTCATATGGAAGGTTTCTATTTTATGCTATGTAGATTTTACCATGCATAGTTTTCACTGAATACAAAAAGGAAAAAAAGTTTCTTAATCTGAAAAATGGAAGTCAATAATTAGTTAACTCTAAATCCTAATAGATTCCTTATGTATTCATTCTTTTTCTAGTAGATACCTTATATATTATTTTTTCTCTTAATAATCATAAGAATTGAAAATTTGTTAACTATATCAAAGAATACTAAACAGATGCCAGTGGCTTACAGCTGTGATTCTAGCTACTCAGGAAGCTGAGATGTGAGGATTAGTGTTTGAAGCCAAATCAGGCAATAAAGTCCATGAGAGTCCAAATAACTAGCAGAAAGCCAGAAGTTGAGGTTTGACTCAAGTGGTAGAGTACCAGCCTGGAAAAGCCAAGTGAGAATGAAAGGCCCTAGTAGCAACACCAAAATACAAAGCAAAGAAACAAAGGAAGAATCCTGCTGTTTGAAGATAGAGCTTTCCCTTCTTCTAGAGAGTTCTTTGGGAAAAGCATCCATTTCTTTACTGCAGTGGCTCTCATCTGTGGTGATTTTGCCCTTCTAGAGATAAATGTGAGGAGAAAAGCTACAGGTGGTTAGAGGCCATAGATGTTGCTAAGAATTCTACTACAAACAAGACAGCTCCACAGAGAACAGAATTAACAAGTTTCAAATGTAAATCGTGTGGAGGTTGAAAAGCTTTATCTACTGCATTCAACCTTCTATCACTCAGAACACTGAGACAGTCTTTAACTTTGGACTGGCAAACCCAATTATCTCATATAGGCTTTGATGTCATAATGTTCTGCCCAGACTTCTGCATCTAGCCATATTTGAAACCTGTACATTTAAGATACAGTTGTTTTGATTTGCATTTCTTTTATAGCTAGGGAGGTTGAACATTTCTTCATGTGTCTATTGGCCATCCTTCTTTCCTCTTAAGAGAAATTTCTCTGTAAGTCTTTAACCCATGTATTTATTGGGCAGTTGTTTCTTTGAGGATTTGTTGTTGGGGGATCTAATTTTTTGAGTTCCAGGTATATTTTAGATATGAGACCCTTGTCCGTTGTATGGCTAGTGAAGATCTTCTCCCAATCCGTGGGCTTTCTATTGCTCTTGTTAGCTATGTCCTTTGCCATGCAGAAGCTCTGCAATTTCATGCAATCCCATTTGTCCAAACTTTCTTTGATTTGTTGTGTTTCTGGGTCTCTATTAAGAAAATTTCGGCCTGTGTCAAGGAGACCTAGGGTTTCTCCTATTCCATTCTGTAATGTTTTCAGAGTGTCTGCTTTAACTTCGAGGTCTTTGATCCATTTGGAGTTGATTCTGGTGCAGGGTGATATATAAGGATCTAGCTTTAGTTTTCTACAAGTAGTTAACCAATTTTGCCAGCACCGTTTACTGAAGAGGCTGTCTTTCTTTCATTAGATACCACCTCACCCCAGTTAGAATGGCTATAATCAAGAACTCTAATAACAACAGATGCTGGAGGGGATGAGGACAGGAGGGAACCTTACTGCATTGTTGGTGGGAGTGTAAACTTGTTCAACCACTTTGGAAAGCACTACGTAGTTTCCTCAAAAGTCTCCACATAGAGCTCCCTTATGACCCAGCAATCCCAGTTTTGGGCATTTACCTAAATGATTACAAACAAGACCACAGTAAAGCTAGCAGAACAACTATGTTTATTGCAGCATTATTTACCATAGCTAAGATATGGAACTAACCCAGATGCCCCTCAATAGACAAATGGATCAAGAAAATGTGGTATATATATACACAATGTTCTATGCCTCCATCAGAAAGAATGATATTGCCCATTTGTTAGGAAATGGAAAGACTTGGAAAAAATTATATTAAGTGAAGTAAGCCAGGCCCAAAGAAACATAGGTCCCATGGTTTCTCTTATTTGCAATAACTATTATATGTGTGAGACAAGCAGAAATGGTCAGATAAGTTGATGTTAGGCAAAATGAATCCCAAGATAAGGACTCAACTGGTTTTTCTTTCTTGCGATTGTTTCTAATGTATTTATAAGGTGATTTTTTTGTTGCTTTGTATGTCCTTCGCCCATGGTATAACCCCTGTTTTCACTGTATTTGATGTTAGTATAATTTGTGGAGGGGAAGGGAAAAAACAAATTGTTTAAATAGGGATACAAGTTGACACATTGCAACAATGAGATGTACATGATGTTATGTTGAAAAACGAACTTTACAACTTTGGCGCAAGGGGCAGAGAGGGGGTGGAGATGGGAAGGGATGGGAAGGGGAAACAAAGGAGGAGGCAACAATGCTTGATAAGAAATGTACTCATTATCTTGATCATGTAATTGTAACCCCTCTGTACAGTATTTTCACAATAAAAAAAAAGAATACAGTTGTTAATCCATGGCTCACACCTATAATCCTACCTACTCTGAGAATCATGATTCAGAGCCAGCACAGGCAGACAAAGCCACAAGACTCTTATCTCCAGCTAACCTGTAAAAAGCCAGATACGGAGGCTTACCTCAAGTGGTAAGAAGCCAACCATAAGCAAAAACGCTGAGCAAGAGAGCTCAGGGCCCTGAGTTCTAGATGTTAGAAACACAATGTTAGCAAGTAATCAAATATCACATTGGCATAGTGGCAGCACCCAGGAATTGAGGCAATTTCATTGAGGACCACTCCAGATGGGGCAAGTTTCATGACAAATGCAGTACTTACAGTGATCCAAAACAGATGAATGGCATTGGAGAACAGATGCCAAGTGATATGTAGGCAACAGGAAGAAGGCATTTGGTTCAGAGAAACTGTAATAAAGAAGGACCCATGTTCCAGACTTGTGAGTCTCTGAGAAATTTTGACAGTTTTCCTCTTTCAACTGATCAGGATGAAAAAGGAAGTTTGGGTGTCAAAGAGAAATGTATATATTCAATACATATCACTTCAATACACTTTAAGTTTTGGATTTTGATTCTGTCCCTGATTGTTGATAGGCAGTATCCCAATGTGGTATCTGCAGGGCAGGGGCCGCAGGACATAGCTCCCAGCCGGGCACATGATGGCAAAGGAACACATTTTATAAGTAACTCAACTTCTGTGTTTTAAAAAAGCATAAGTTCTTATTACTTAAAGTACAAATTTAGTAAAAAAAAAATGGATAAGCCAAGAGAAGGATCCATAAACTATATCCTTTCCTAAAACCAGAGACAAATTACATTTTGTTATTTATTCTTCTTGTCTGTAGAAACAGAAAGAGCAAACAACCAGAAATTTTGACATACAACTTTGTTTGTTACTTAAAAAATCATGAAGATTTTTTTCTTTATAGTAGGTATTCTTCCATAACATATAAATTTTGTTAGCTTAATGTTTACCCAAAGTTATACTATGGAACTTTAAAATTAATTTTATAAATTACTCTATAATTGTTTATAAGTCATAATTACAGAAAACTATCTTTATAGATAATAGCATCATTCCTTTTTTAAAAAAACAATACCTTTTTAGAAAGTGGAATTGTTTCTTCAAAATGTATAGACAATCAACCAGGCACTGGTAGGTTTCACTTATAATCCTAGCTACTCAAGAATCTGAGAACTGAGGAATATTATTCAAAGCCAGCCCTAGCAGAAGAGTCTCTAAGACTCTTATCTTCAATCATCCAGCAAAAGGCTAAAAGTAGTAGAGCACCCAGCATCAAGCAGAGAAAGCTGAGTGCATGAAGCCTTGAGTTCAAGCTCCAGTACCAACATCCCAAATATATATACAAATAGATATGCATATGTATACACAAACATACACATATACAACCAAAATACTTTTGTCCAATATATATAGGTATACTTATGTATACCTATATATTTATATAGATACACACACACACACACACACATATATACTTTTGTCAACTTGGTCACTGTTTTTGTAACATTGTGTTCTGAAAAACCGCAGCCGTTTCCATTCGCAGAGATGAAAATTTGAACAGCCCTTCCTATCATTAAGCCACCTGAGCCTCCATATCCATAAACAGCATGTGAGAATCTACTTTTCTTCAGCTCTTCTCAATTAATCACATTCTCAAGTTTTCTTATCACTGTTATACAAGGAATATGGTCACTGGTGAGCAATAATGTACATTTCTTTTATTACAAATATGATTTATGCTTTCTTTTCAGTTCCTTGATCTCCAAATTTCTTTTACGAAACTGCTAATCAGTGGGGCACCAGTGTCTCATGCCTGTAATCCTAGCTACTCAGGAGGCTGAGACCTGAGGATCACAGTTCAAAGCCAGCCTGGGCAGGAAAGTCCATGAGACTCTTATCACTAATTAACCACCAAAAAACTGGAAGTGGTGCTATGGCTCCACTTCACCTTGAAGTGAAGAGCTCAGGGTCAGCGCCCAGGACCAGAGTTCAAGCCCTATGACAAAAGCAAAAATGAAACAAACAAACAAAAACCTGCTAATCTGGGCTGGGAAAGTGGTTCAGTGGTAGTGCTTGCCTTGCATGCATGAGGCCCTGAGTTCGATTCCTCAGCACCACATAAGCAGAAAAAGCCAGAAGTGGCACTGTCGCTCAAGTGGTAGAGCACTGGCCTTGAGCTGAAGAGCTGAGGGACAGCGCCCAGGCCCAGAGTTCAGTTCCCACAATTGGCAAAAAAAAAAAAAAAACCAAAAAAAACTGCTAATCACATTATATTATATTTTTATTATTGTACATTTTTACTTGTTGATTTGTAAGAAATTTTTAAAAAGACTGTCTTACAACAAAGTTGTCTACCTCCTAAACACCAGAACCTTGAATATGTTAGTTTATATTGAAAGAAAAAAATATCACTGCTAATGGAATTAGGGTTGTAACTCATTTGCACTTTAAGACAGAGGTATTATCACAGACTTAATGGATAGGACCAGTATAATTATTGCTCAGGTAAAATTGGAAGAAGAAGAAGAGATTAAAGAGAATTCAAACAGATGCTGATTTTGAAGATGGAGGAAAAGAATTATGAGCTAAGGAATATGAATGACCCTAAAAGTTAGAGAAACAACAAAAAAGAATCTTCATGGGGCTTCCAGAGCCAAAAACAGAGCCCCTTTATGGGTTGATTTTAGTCTAATTGGATCCTTTGGAGACTTCCAGCTTATAGATCTATAAGATAGTAAGTTTATCTCTAGTTATAAGCTAATAAATGAAAATTTGTTCTAGCATTGAAACCTGGATCCTGCAATCTTTCAATAAGCATATGAAACAACAAGAAGAAAACTATCAAGTGTGGATTACATTCTTTCCCCCAAAAAGGCATATCCAGTGTGTAGAAAAACTGCAGGGTAAATGAATTCAGAATTTTCCTTAATTGTGAATACTCATGGAGACACGGTGCGTTTGTGCACATTTAATGCGCAGCTCACATAGATGTTTAGAATTCTACAAGACATGCTCTCTGTAATGTGACATAAATGAGTTTACTGCCTTCTTAGGAAATGGGTGCTAACCATTTCCACTTGATGGGCCTCAAAAGCTGCAAACACATTTTGCCTTCAATGAAAATCCAGTGAAGTGTTGCTGTATCCAAGCAACCTGAATGCGGGAACAAGCACCAGGCAGAGACAGAAAGCAATCTGTCCCTTCAAAGGGGCGAGTGTGCAGTGAGTGTAGCAAATGCTGATAAACAGCAGAACAAATAAGGACCTGGGAACACGAGCCTTGACTAAGTAGAGTTTTATCTCATTAGGAAGTTCTGGCAAAACAGACACTACTAAATGCTACTTGGTGAGGGGAGGCTAGCATAGGCATCTTTACAGAAAACCTGGCAGGGTGCTTTTGGAAGATCATTCCAGCATTCTGTGTAGACTGATTTCTGTTCTGTAGTTGGAAACATTGAAGCAAATGAAGGAGAAAGAAATTTCCTTGGGGGAATAGTCTATGAATGAAATAATTGCTAGGAAGGCACAGAAGCAACAATGAGGATAAAAATAAACACAAGGTATTGAAAATCCTCCAACTTACATTGATGCAGGAACCTGACTTCTACTTGAAGCCATGTCTTTAAAAAGTTTCTGTATCAAGGCTCATGCCCTTAATCCTAACTCCTCAGGTAGCTGAGATCTGAGGATCGTAGTTGGAAGACAGCCCAGGCGGAAAAGTCAGTGAGACTCCTTTCTCCAATTAACTACCAGAAAGCCAGAAGAATAGTTGTGGCTTTAGTGGTAGAGTGCTAGCGATGAGCAAAAGAAGCTCAGGGATAGCACCCAGGCTCTGAGTTTAAGCTGTAGGACTTACACACACACACACACACACACACACACACACACACACACACACACACACACACACACACACACACACACACACACACACACACACACACACACACACACACACACACACACACACACACACACACACACACACACACACACACACACACACAGAACACACACACACACATATACATACACACACAGAGTCTCTCCATCACTGGCTTTCTGCTTAGTCTGCAACTTGGTGAGGTTATTAGACCTCATGGGGCTGACCTTGGTTACTGATACTAGTCAGCATGTACTTGATCACATGAGTTCACAAGACCATTTGGAGTCCTTATCATACTTGAATAAACATCCTTTATCCTGAGAATGCTGTCTTCCACTTTTCCTTCTCCTTCTCCACTTTTCCTATCTCCAGCTGAGAATCTCTCAGACATCTTTAACTCAACACATGCACGATGAAACTTAAAGTCTATCCCTCTAGTTCCCAGTGCTTGTCTTCCTCAGTTATATAACTAAGTAATTTGGTTCTATCATGTGCCCAGCTGACCAAATCAGAAGTAGTAGAACTGTGCTGTTTTCTAAGCAAATACATTTTATTGATTGATAGATTAAAAAATAAAAGACACCTGAGTGTTCATCTTAGCCAAAAAAAAAAAAAACACTGGGAAGAAAAAGCCTTTTTGCTTTTGTTTATCTGTTTTTAAAAGTTTTCTTCCAGTCCTATCAATTGCCTTGAAGAGTGCACTTTGCTGTCTGTTAGATTCTCTGGGTCCAGGTAATCAACTTCATGGTGGAAGTCAGGTTCTGTGAGAAATTTACCTAATCAGTCACTCTCACTAGAGGTTCTGCTTGCCAGATCTCAGAGAAACTGTAAGGATTCCAACATCTTTCCTAATATGAAGATATCCTCATTAGCATTATTTCTGTAAAGCAAATTATTTCTCTGCAAAGCAAATAGTTCCCAGGAGTCATTGGTAATGAAATATCAAAAGGATGAGGAGCCCACCAGAATATTATCCAAAAAATTATACTTTAAGAAAGAAGACTTGTAAGTACTGACAAAAAAGTACACAAAAATAAAATCCTGCATGAGGATTA
Source organism: Dipodomys merriami (assembly GCF_024711535.1). NCBI lineage: Eukaryota > Metazoa > Chordata > Mammalia > Rodentia > Heteromyidae > Dipodomys > Dipodomys merriami. The sequence goes on along the minus strand of NW_027206290.1, from coordinate 57,467,489 downwards.
TGGAACTGTCCACCCATGTGTGAAGACATCTCTAAAAGTTTGACAAGAGTAATCAAGGTATCTGCCCAGTGTCTATCTTTTTATTCCCTCTGAGTTAGAAGGGATGCTTCATGGCTTATGTGGGGAACTCCCCACCCCCCTTTTCAGTGCAATGGTGGACATCTTTGCAATTATTCTTCATCCATGTACACATCTCTGAGCAATCTAAGAATCTTGGCCCCAGCCTGTGATGCACACCATCCATCTAGCTATATAAAAGGCAGCTTATAGTGTCCTGCGAGAGGCATAGCTATTCTTCAGACCCACCTTGGCCACTCCCCATCACCCTAGTGTTAATGTGACATCACAACTTTGCTCAGCCTAGGTATTCCAAAAGATGAATATCTATTGTCCTCCAATACATCAGTATCAGTCCTATAAACTAGTGGTCCTAAAGTTGTAAGTCTTTAGTGTGCATTCCCATTGACTCTTGGGCTAATCAAAAACAGACTTCCTCTCCAAAGCTTTGTGCTCCACAGATCTTGAATAGCACCTGAGAAGTTGAGTTTCTCACAAGTTTTCAAATGATAATGGTGCTGTTGATCTAGAAACCAATACTAAGATTTGAAATCAGGGCCTGTGATTATTAGGCAGGTGCTCTGTTGCTTACTGTAGATCATTTCTCCAGCCTTTTTTGGCTTTCAGTTATTTTTCAGATATGGTCTTGCTGGTTTTTGCCTAGGGCCAGCCTTGCACCATAATCCTCCTCCTATACCTGTGGTGTAGCTTAGATTGTAGACATGGACCACTACATCTGACTTATTTTGGCTAAGATAGAATCTTACTAACTTATTGTCCAGGCTGGCCTTGAACTAATAATATTAATCTGAAGACCCTGAGATTATATATAGGCCTGATCTACCCCACCAGCAAACTCTTCTGTTTAGAGGGATTTTGTGTGTTTTTGTTATTTCGACTTTCCCCAAATATTGTATTAATTACAACAGTACAAGGGAAGGGAATAAGCCAGATCTCAAGTCATTCCAAAGCCTAGAATGTCTGATTTCTGAGTGTGGCCTGTTCATTATTGGGAAACAAGGTGCTTCTCAGAAGATAGTAATAATAATTTAGACCAAAAATCATATTAACTATGTCTTCCACAGAAGAAAGTGAAATAGATATTATAGATCTCCAAGTCAGTTAGAAATATCCTTATAGAATTGCCCTAAATTGATTTCTCAGGAGCAACTAGTTGGTTTTCACATACTTTTTTAAATCAAACTCAGAACATATTTGTAAATTTTATCTAGAACATAACAGAATGTTCTGACAGAGAGGGATGTGGTGAATAAAACAACACCTTTTATGAAATTAATATCAAAAAGGCTCTTCCTTTAAGGAGAAATGTATTTTTAGCCTGTGGGTGGTCTACAACCAGAAGAGAAAGGGATTTTTTTCCCCTAGCATGCTCACTCCTTAACACCCAGAATTATATCACCTGATACAACACTCATTATTTTTTGGGGGGGGGTCCGGCTGTGGGGCCTGAATTCTGGGCCTGGGTACTGTCCCTCAGCTCTTTGGCTCAAGGCTAGCACTCTACCACTTGAGCCACAGTGCCGCTTCCTACTTTTTTCTTTTTGCTTATGTGGTGCTGAGGAATTGAACTTAGGGCCTCATGCATGCAAGGCAAGCGCTCTACCACTGAGCCACCTTCCCAGCCCCAACACTCACTATTTTGAAATGGTATTTATATCACTTTGACTAGAAACCTTTGGTTCCATTGTTGTCCTCTCAGAATATGATGCTTAAAGAACTGTTTAAGGGTAGCAGCCAGCCCCATGCTTGTGCTCTATCAGTCTCAGCCACTTCCAAATTTTGAATGTCGTAATTGTCGTCTTCTATTTCCATAGACCATCATCTGTTTTTATATGTTGTTTTTGGGGTTCCTGATTTTTTTTAAATTTTTATTGTTGTTGTTGTTTTTACCAGTCCTGGGACTTGAACTCAGGGCCTGGGCACTGTCCCTGAGTTGCTTTTGCTCAAGGCTAGCAAAAGTGCCACTTCCAGCTTTCTCTGTTTATGTAGTACGAAAGTATTGAACCCAGGGCTTCATGCATGCTAAGCAAGCACTCTACCACTAGGCCACATCAGGAACCCTTGGGTTCCTGATTTTGATAGGGAAAAAAAACTGTGTAGAAATAGGTCACATAAATATGACTCAAGTACATTATATAGAATACTGTACTGTTGAATTACAGTGGATTTGATTCACATGAAATGGCATGTTAGGTGCTTTCTGGACCAAAAGTACTTTGTTGATTCTAATACACATAATACCAAAATATGAAGGCATGTGTAAATTCTCAATAAATTCTTCTCATAAAAAATGTTTGTTTGTTTGTTTTCTGGTCCTGGAGCTTGAACTCTGAGCTTGGCCACTGTGCCAGGACTCCTTTAGCATAAGAGTGACACTCTACCTCTTGAGCTACATACAGATTTTTCTGTGATTAGAGATAAATACCTTACCGACTTTCTTCCCTGGGCTGCTTTTAAGACATAATCCTCAGATCTCAGCCTTCTAAGTAGCTAGGATAGGTGTAAACTACTAGTACCTGGCTAAATGATTTTTTTAACATTGTGTCTGACTTTTCTGCCTAAAGTTGTTTACTTGCTTTAATTTTCCTGATAAGGTTTAGTACTTCAACAAGGGATATTAATGAGGATTTTCTTTCTTTTAGCTAGTTCTAGTCAGTATTTTTTCAGAATATACATACAAAAACATGAACACCTATATATGGAAAATCATTTATTATAAAGAATTGCTCATGATATTATGCACACTGACAAGTCCTACAATCTTCAGGCAAGGTAGAGGTCTGGGAAAGAACTCAGGGTTCAGGTCAAATCTAAGACTAATAGAACCAATCATATAGTTCCATTCTGAATATTTGCAAGCTTGAGATCCAGAAAGAACCAATGTTTGTTTGAATTCAAAGTTAGAAACAATATATATATATATAGAATATATATAGAATATATATATATATATATATATATATATATGCATGAGTGCATTTAAGCAGAGGGCTCCACATTCATATTGGGAGGCTCAGCCTTTCTGTTTTATCCAGGCCTTCTCTTTCATGTCTAATGCTTAGTCACAGTGAGAAAGGTAATCTGTTTATTAGGTCTTCCTGTTCAAATGTTAATCTCTTCCAGAAATACCCTCACAGAAACACAAACAAACATGTAGGGTCATTTTGTGGCCCATTCACATTGATTACTAAAACTAACCATCGTACCTGGCATAGAAGGCTTTCAGCTAGATAAGGTCACTGGAAATGGAGTATTTCACATAGCTTCTCATATTAGCCATCAAATTAACTTTTTTTTCATTAAAAACTTCTTGTCTGTTCACATCCATGCATTTTCACAGACCTCTTTCCCTTTGTTTGACTACAATAACCCCCATCTTGTTCTGTGTCCCTCAAAGAAGAAAGTCTTGAAACAAGGATTCAAGGGGAACTAGTTTCTTTGATAAGCAAGCCTGGACACATGACTAGAGGAGTGTAGTGGGAAGGAGAAGATGATAGGAAGACAACAGGTTAACTATTCAACCATTTATTTCGGACTTCGGAGGCCCAATGGAGAGAAGGGCTTTGGGAGATAGCCAGGAACAACTCCAGATGTTTGTAAATGAATATCAAAAGCCAGAGAGTTGGAATACTGACTCACAAATGTTATCAGCCATTTCTGAGAGGCTGATTGTTGGTTATTAAAACCCTAGTATTTGCTTCAGTTGTATCTAGCAACTCTAGAAGCTCTCAGGCAATGAAGTTAGAGTTCAGAAATCTGGCTGACAATGAGTCAGAATTAGATTAACAAAAGCACAGTGACCTCGGTCATTATCATTTCATAATGTGCTTGATGATTAAGATATTTTTAGATGAGAAGTAGTAATCTTCCTATATTTAGACACAATATACTTCTTTAAAAGACAGAGCTAAAGAGAGAGAGAATTAGATTGTAAGAACTAGAGGTGTGACTCAAGGGACAGAGCACTTGCCTAGCAAGTGAAAAGCCCTGAGTTCAAACCCTAATACAAAAAAAAACAAAACAAAATCCACAATAATATGAGTAGAGTGGAACAAATATAGAAATAAGGCAGAATTTGACTGACTAGTGTTTTTGTACATTTGGGCTGCCAGACACAAGGAGACTTTATCAGAAACAAACTTAGTTCTCCCTGTCTGGAGGCTGGAAATCCCAGGTTAAAGCTGCAGTACTTGTATTGTCTGCCAAGGGTCCAGGTCCCTATAGAGATCTATATTCTCCCCATTTCTTCACACAGAACAAGGGCAAGGACTGGCTCTTCATCTTTTTGCAGGCCACTAATCCCATCCATGAAGGTTACACCTTTGTGATCTAATCACCTCTCAAAGCCTTCACCTCCTACTGTCATCACTTAGACGGTCACGGTTCGACAACTGTAATTAAGGGATCCATCGTCACATCACAGTGCCAAATACGGAGAACATTCGAGGAACGAGTTGACAATATAAGTTCCATACCTCAAGCATACCATCTACAGTGCATAGCAATTGCAGATCCCCTGATCCTTTGGTCCATTTGCAAGTGATCATTAATGGAGATGAGAGCAATCAAATGGGAATGATATGATTAAGAGGGGCTTTGAAAGCACATGGTTAAAGGTTTAGATTTATGGACCTAATAGCAGAGCAGTACTTTTCATGGCATTGTACAGAGATGTGATAAGTTTATGTGTCTGACATTTTTCTCTACATTTCTCCATTACTGGAGATGAGTATTGCATACCTGTAACACATGCAGAAAATACAGCATCTAAAGTCTGTGATTTAAAACTTGAATAGTTGAAATGACTGATGTGACTTACTGATGTAAGTAAAACAAACTACTGCACACATAGCTTGTTATAAATATGTAATTATTTCCTAGAAAAGAAATGTAAACTTTTGGTGTTAATTTCTTCTCTGACATGAACACTTTCCTTCTAGCTCAGCATAATATAGAAAACAGAAATATATGCTGTCCCTTCTTTTATGTAATTATGTTATTCAGCTCAATTGGAAAATTTTGGTGTTCTCAGCTTTTATTTATTTTTTATTATTTATTTATTTTTATTATTTATTTATTTTGTTCTTAGCTTTTATAGAACTTTATCTTTTCCTGTTTCTCATAGATGATAATGATGGAGAAGAAGATGTTGACATGAAAGAAGATTCAGGTACTAAATTTAAGATTTTATTATTTTTCATATATAATGTATATGTACTATATATGTATATATTCTATATATGTATATACTATATATACTATGGTTTTCTGAAGAAAGACAAGATAAGGTTAATACGCTAGAAATACATGATCAATATAATAAGGAAGTAGTTGTACTTACTAGTGAGCAAATAATCTCATTATAACCCAGCATAAAGTTAGACTGGGCTTCCTAACAGCTAAGGTAAAAATGGAACCGGATGCTATAGTTAAAAGTTGTGTAATAAATCATTTCCACAGTTGTTATGTAAAACAACCTCTTATTCCCATACATTCTGTATGAAGTGCAGACTACCAAACTGAAATAACTTGACTATCCTGTTCCATGAAGTCTGAGGCTTACCAAGAAGTCTCAACAGCCAGGGCTAGTCATATGAAAACTTGTTCATTCATTTGCCTAGCTGGTGATTGATTCCAGCCATCATCAGCTGAAACTTGTTGAGACAATTTTACAAAACACTACCATGTGGCTTCTTTCAATAGCCTGAAACTCATTATAGCCTGCTGACCCACTGAGTTTTTCTCACAAGAATTAATGAACCTTAGAAGCTGTACCCTTTTTAATATCTAAGCTTTAAAGTCCCATAATGTCACTTTCACAGAACAAGTCACTCAGATTCAGGGGAAAGAATTGTCTCTTGATAAGGAGTAGTTTTGCAGAGTCTGCGTGGTCTAAAATGTAGGGGTGGTCATTTTTGGAAAGTATACTTTCGCATAGCATGTAATTTTTTCTCACTGTCATAGAGGAAGCTGTATGCTAACTCCTAAAGAAAGATTAGAATTTATAAGGGAAATCTAATGGTTTAAAAGCATGGACACTGGTCTAATGTAACCAGTGAATATGTTCTTAAAAATGAATTCATTAATCAATAGGCCTGAATTCAACTAACTAAACTATTTCTTGGCCTTAAGCAAGTGTCTTTTTCTGTGAAGCTCATTTTCTATTTCTGGAGGCAATAATTCCCATCAATTGTTTTGCTTAGGGTGTTGAATAAGGTACCTTATCTTGAATATTTCTCATATAACTTTTCCCACAGTACAGATTCAGTACATTACTGCTTTTCTTGCTTCTCTTCTTCTTCCTCTCCTCTATGCTCCTCTTCTCTTCTCTCTGTCTCTCTCATTCCAGTTGGTATTGGGAGGAAATACAGCTTCATTCAGATTTCATACTGGAACATGCTGGTCTCCGGTTTAAACAAGCCTCCTAAGACCACTAACTGCCATTGTATCTCTGTCCTCATCATCTCTTCTCTTGTAGATAGGAAAGCTAGAGACATTTTTGAGAATGCAAGTTTTAAGGATGCACTAGTGCTGGATTACTTGAGTGAAACAACCTGCCAAATATTGTCAAATGGTAGTGGATAACAACTTGAATACCTAAGACAAATGGATGCTGGGAACTTTGACTCTCTGGATATGTGAGCCATGAGGCAAAGAGTTAACTGATTTCTGGGGTGTGAACACATCTACCATGTTCTTTTTCAAATGGGTGATGGTAAAATTAGTTGTACTGGCTCAGATGAGTCTCAAAACCTCTCTAAGTCAGCACACAAGGCTTTAATTGAACATGCCTTGTGCCAATTTCTTGTTATGCATAAGTTAATGGAATACATAAAACAGATATCTGGGGCAAATTATCATCAAGTCTTACAAAGGATTTCTTCTTAAATGGTAGATATAGAATTTGAATACAGATTTATTTGGCCCCAGGGCAAAGTTCTTAACTTTTTTGCTCCAGACCTATATAGTAAACAGAGGTAGATAATGAATCTCAGAGGAAAGTTAGAAAAAGTCATCCTGAAGGTAAAGCTCTGTCTCATGGGAGATAAAAGGAAGTGGCCTTCATCTTCTTTAATCAGATGGTAACTATTTTCCTGAGTCTTTTTATGTACAGGGCCATGCATTGTTGGAATTGGCTCCAACCTAAGCTAGCAAGGGCATAAAATCAACAACCATCTATAGCCACTCAACACAACAGTGCTGAAGGCATGCTTGTGTTCCTCAAGGGGGAAAAGCCATGTTCATGGCAAAGCTCCAGGTTCTACCCTTTGCCAGAAAGAGAAGCTATCTAAATATATATATATATATATATATGTATATGTATATATAATATTATATATATAATAAAAGTAGACTAACAAGTACGGAGTGCTTTGATGGGAAGCAGGAACAACTCACCCTTCAGTAACCTAGTCCAAGAGGGAATACTATTCCTATAAAGCCACACAGAGAAACCTGGATACAGTGGCCATATGTATCAGTGACTGAATACTCCAGGACCAGGCCTATGGTTGTCATGAAATAATACAATACTCCTGTCCTAGAAGACTTCATAATTAACATGAATTCATGCTTACAACTGTTCAAAAATGAAATATGAGCATTTAGGGGGTGTTTAAATATCTGTAAATGTAGGCAAATGGATGTATTTGAAAATCTCACCCATTCACTATGAATTTCCATTCAGGTGGAAAGTCAAGAACTAGAAATGTAATTTGCTAAAACTAAATGCTGGTTTGGAATTGAATTTTCAACACTGGAAATTCTCTGCTGGCGCCCCCATTGTAGACAATGCATTTCAAGGACATGAAAGGCTTAGAGTCTTCTCCAAGTGAGATTGCAAATGTTGCTTTGCCCACTTTATGAATCTTTTTGAGCCTGGTATTTGTGCTCAGTGAGCTATTCCAAATACCTCATTTCTGTTTCGGCTGAACCCATTCCAAAGGTCAGCATACATCTCACACCTGGTGACAGAAGTTGGGAGGGGGTGGCTAATGTAGTCACTGGCAAAAAATTTCTCACCCTGGCCATGGTAATGACCTTAGATGTGACTGACTTGCAACCATAGAACATCTAGCCTACTGCCCCAATCCTTTGTAGTCTATAATGCCAAGGTTTTTAATAGAACATCTATCAAATGTGGTAGGTTTTTTTTCTGCTCCTTTCCTAATAAATGAGAAAAGAGAACTGAGTCGTCATAGCTCCATAGTATAATTTTAGAATCTTGGCACAAGAGAGCAGCTGCTAAGAGAGTGAGAATTAGGCACAGGCCCCATTATATCTTGGTCTTCAAGAAAGGCCTGGGTGAAGCAAAAATAAAAATGGGTTTTTAAATGAAATTCTCATGGTACTGCTAGGCACCAAGTATACAAAGAAAGCACAAGTGCCCTTTCTCATGGAGCTTATAGTCAAAGAATTGGGGAAAGAGGTAACGGACAATCAAGAAACACAGTGGAGATATTGCTCAAGTGGTAGTGTACTTGTCTAGCAAGTCTAAGTCCCTAAGTTCAAATCCCAGTACCACTGAAAAAGAAGACAGACGAAAAGGAAGAAGAAGAAAAGGAAGTGAAAGAAAAAGATGAGGAGGAGGAGGAGAGGAAAAAATTAACAAGAGAGCAAGATAATTTCAGGTACAAATAATATATTTGAAAGAGAATTCCTAAGCTAAGCACTGGTGGCTCATGCCTGTAATCCTAGCTACTCAGAAGTTCTGGCTGGTGTTCTGTTTGAAATGCTTGAGATAGGGACTGAGCAAAGAAGGGAAAGCATTAAGACAGAGAGAAGAGAGAGACACTTAAATCCCAGCCCTGAAGGGACAATGGCGGAAGCGTGGCTACAGGACTCAGGAAACATAAAGTCATATGGAGAAGGACTGTGGACAAGGACTATAATCTTATCCTGAAGCACATGATTGGCCCATGAAAGCTACTAAGGTCTAGGAAGTAAATTCTCTTAGCTGTCCATTGGTTGAATTTGATAGGAAACCAGAGAACCAAGAAGTTTCTTAATGCAGTTCAGAGATTCTAGTTGCCCAAGGCACAGTAAGGAAGTGTTAAATGATGAGGAATAGATCTGAAAAGGGACAAAGAAGGTATCCATTCCCAAACAAAATTGAGATTCCATGTAAGTAGGTGAAGACATAATCCCTGAGCTCAATAGAAATGTTAGACTGCATATTTAAAGTATGCTATATCAGAATGGCATGAATTTAGAGACACTTTCCACAAACTGTCTTCATCATTTTACTTACTAAACCCATTGGCTAGAGTTGGAAGAATACTGAAAAAATGAGAAACACAATAGTTAAATTGGGAATATAAGTGATTACTTCCAATTTGAATTACTAAAGAAGGCTGTTAAATAAAGGCAGGATAATTTCAAGCCCCACCCCCATCCTTTCAAAAAGTGACATTTATGTCCAACTTTGAAGCAGAACAAAATGAGATGCACAATGACAGCTGTCAATCCATGGAGTTTTGAATTAAACTCTATTGGAAAAATAATCATAAAAATGTGCAGTTCTCTTATGGAAGATCTTTAAACAAAAAAGCACTGTGTCCAATTAAACTGTTGTGTGAATTACTAAATGTCTACAAGACCTGCTGTAGCCTAAGCCTTAAGTATAAGTCTAAGGAAGTTGGAGAAACACAGGTCCCTTGCCAAAGTTTAACTCCAGCATGATGACATATGTATCTGTAATTAAGATTCAGTGAGTGGGTAGATTTACTGAGAGGAAAATGTATTTAAACTTTAACACACTTTTGAACTCTGCTGGTAAATATTTAAATAAAAATGCATGAAATCTTTGTGTTTCCAGAGGAGTTAGAACACAAAGGCCTCTCTCCACCCCTCAAGAAGAGCAAAGCAAAGAAACCAGAATGTTCCAAAGACTCCAGTGAAGGTAAACCTTACCCTTCTTCTCCTTTAGATTGTGCTATCAAAAAAAAATGGTCTATTTAATTTTTAAGTTATATGTAAATGTTCATGTCCAGATATTTCTAAGTGTTCAAAACTCACAGGGCAATTCTGTTATCTTTTCTAAATATTATCTTTTCCCTCTGCATGGGAAGATGGAAAATTAGATGTGGAATTTGGAGTTGTTTTTGTCATTGTAAAAGAAAAAAATGGCTGGGCACTGGTGTCCCACACCTGTAATCCTAGCTACTCAGGAGGCTGAAATCTGAGGATCGTGGTTCAAAGCTAGCCTGGACAGGAAAGCCCATGACACTGTTATCTCCAATAAATCACCAGAAAACCAGAAGCGGCACTGTGGCTCAAGTTGTAGAGCACTCTCCTTGAGCTGAAGAGCTCAGGGCCAGTGCCCAGGCCCAGACAAAAACAAACAAACAAACAAAAAAAACAACAGGGAAAGAAAAAAATGAAAATTAACCCCCCCCCGATTTCCTCACTATGATGTATTAGCCACCTCTGCAAAGAGAAAAGTTGAGGATAATGCTTTTAAGTTGAATGTTCCAAAGCTATGTAAAGCTGCTAGTCAAGATCTATGACTGAGTACCAGGCAGCCTGTAGCCATTATCATATTGCCGTAATTGTTCTCACAGACACATTCTTAGTCTTTTCAGAATCATCCCTCAGTAATGGATGCCACAAATGTTTCCTGTCTTATATGGTCTCTTCTGTCTTCTACAAGGCCATGAATTTCTGCACTGAATGGCTTCTTCTAGTTGGGCTCAGGTTTACAAAGAAAATATGTTGTCTCTCTTTTACAGCACTGGCATACCATACAAGGTCATTCTGATTTTTTATCATGATTTTCTTCTAAAGTAGGCATGGGTTACTTTTTCTTCACGTGAATCTCAAAACTAAGTGTATGGGTTAATATCTGAAATATATCTACATCTTCTACTTTCTCCTGTGAAACTCCATCAATTGCTCAGTGAAATGAAGAGTATAGTGATGCTGATGCTGCCAGTTTGGGTCTTGAGGGAGAGGAGGCTGCTTAGATAGAAGTAGACATGCAATTTATAGGAGAGCAAGTCTGTGGATGATGAGGAGAGAAGCAAGAGAGGGTGAAAGGAGGAATGGAGGAAGGTTACCTAAACTTTGATTTACTATGAAGTCTGAGGAAATCTGGAGAGGCCTAGCCAGCAGTGACCATCAGGGTACTCTGCATTGCGCAGGAATAACTGGGCTTTGTTCTCCTCCTTTGTTCAGTCACTAGCTACAAGAAGCTTGGACCTTCCTATGAGGGGATACTACAGTGGATTGCCTAAGTATGGCCAGTAGCTAACCTCTTTCCTGGCAGCAGGCCCTTGCTTGGGAAGAGACCCCATAACTGCACAATCTCTGTGTGAGTTGAGCAATGAATAATGGCAGTGCTTTCACCTCTACCCCCAACCCCAGGTCAGAATCAACTGAGAAGGCTGAGATTCAAGAAAGGTAGAGATCAAATAATTAGTTTTATTCCTAACTCAGTGGAACAGGAGCATCAGGTTACCCATCCCTTACATATGCATTCTCATGGTGGGTTTAAGTTCTGAATATGAAATTCTCATGATTTCATCATGAGCAAATGCAGTTGTCCTTGGCTGTATGGACAAAGGCTGCCCCTGTACTCTTTATGTGAAAATCAGACCTAGACATACATGACTTTTGGCAATGCTGGAGTATGAACTTGGGGCCGTGCCTTTGCCAGGCAGGCGCCCTACCTCTTGAGCTATGCTTCTGACTCTTTAGTGCCTTTGTTATTTTTTTGAAAGAGGGTCTCTCTTGTATGCTTCAGTCAGCCTGGGAAGTGGCTGATGATGCTTTTCATGGAGCTAAAATGAACATTCAGCACCTGAAAGTCTCACATCCATGTGTAGGCTGGCCTCAAACCACCATATTCCCTCTCTTCACTTCCTGAAAAGCTAGGATGACAGGCATGAGCCAATGGCACCTGGCTAGCACATGCCTTCTCTGTAGGCAGATGAGAGAGAAATGGAGTTCTAATGACTCCTGAACTCATTAGTGGTAGGAAGAAATCGGGAAGGGTACAGCAGAGTGGGTGGGTTCTCCCACCCATGAAAGAAGCAAGAGAGGAACATTTCCTGTTGTAAAAAGTGTTTGTCTGTCATTCCCTTAGTGATGACTATTATACTTATTATTACCATAATTAGGAATATGGTAGAGTTACCACTGTTCTAGTTCATTGAAATGATTAAAAAATAGAAAGGCTTAGAGAATAACACCTAGAATCATGAAGAAGGCAATCAGTATCTGGTGCTTATGGTAGTCAGTAAGTGAGACCATCTTGCCATACTTAGGTCATTTCCAATCTATGAAAGCCATGCTTGGGAAATGAGTTGGTAGCAAGAGAACAATTATTTATACCCCTAAAGAAGTTGAATGATTCCCATCCAATGAATGACCCTTTTGAAGTTTGCTTTCTAGAGTCTTGAGTCTGTTGCTCCTACTGAGCATCACAAAGCAAAGTAAAAAACCACACAGCACCTCTTCCTTCCTCCTTCTCTACCTCCCTCTCCCTCTCTTCCTCCTCCCTCTCTCTCTCAATTAAGGAAAGACATACCAAAGCTTCTTATGAAATAAGTTGCTTTGTTTAGGAACATCTTCCTCTAGTTCTAATATGAAACAGTCACCAGCCACGCAGCTTCACAAATAGGTGATCTGAGAACTGGCTCTGAGTCACAAGTCTGCGATGAAAATGTGATAACTATGGATTTGTTCCCAGGGACATCCTGACAATGGCATCATAGTGAAATGTAAACATTAGTCACTCTCCGGAAGTGTGGGAATGTGGGGATTGTGCCTTTGTTCCTAAGACAGCTTCAAAGACAAGTAGAACATGCTAGAGAACAGAATGAGGGGAGGCCAACCTGACAGGAAGTGCCAGGTGACTCCATGATGTGGTGCTTATTATTTATCAATGTTTCTATTTTGACAAAACATCCTATGTACCCTGAATTGGTACATTCGGCTGTTTCATGCTGTTTTGTTTCCTGTCATAATGCAGAAAGTTACAATCATCCTTTCCTCCTGGAAATACAAATAGAATCATTGTATCTCTGGGCAGAAGGGGACATGGTAATGTGGATCATGACCCTTCTCTCTAGATCTTACTCTCATTTTAGAACTATCAATCTTTCCTAGCTTGGTTATCTCTCCCAGGCTTTTTTAGTAAGAGAAGCTTCTGGCGGTTTGTATTTATAGATCCCTCAGCTTATCACTCTGTCACTTAGCCCCATCTTTCCTCTCTCTTCCCTTACAGTTCTCTGCCCCGCTTCCCACCTCACAGTGACTAGTAGTTATCTTATTTTCCTGTGTTTTTGGTGAGGTTTTGACCGTAATGCATTACTTTCTGAGGAGGTTGGTCATGGAGCTTGAACTCTGGGCCTGAGTGCTGTCCCTCAGCTCTAACTCAAGGCCATTGTTCTACTACTTGAGCCACAGCACCACTTCTGGTTTTCTGGTGGTTTATTGGAGATAAGAGTCTTGCAGCCTTTCCTGCCTGGGCTGGCTTTGAACTACAATCCTCAGATCTCAGCCTGCCGAGTAGCTAGTATTTCAGGTATGAGCCACCGGCGCCCGGCTATGTTGCATTATTTTTATTCCGTGTTTTCTCTCTCTGATGCCTTTTGGTTATTTTTTAAGTTTATCATTCCATTTGTTTTCTATCCAACTCTATTTAAACCTATGTTTAGTTCTTCAACTTAACTTCTAACGTCAATCATTATAGCATTCCCTTTCTACAAGATTTATTTCTCTCCTTTCCAAATATCTAGCCATTCTTTTGTTTGGATAGCTTCAAAAGTAATCTGTAGCTGAAATTTTAACATTTCTAGTCTGTGCCAGTCTGATTCTGCACTTAAATTTTCTGTAAAGTCATTCTTATGTTTACTTCTTATGCATTTTTTTCTTTCGATGATCAGTTTCCTTGAATATTCATATGTGGGAGCTTTCTGAAGTTAATTTTAAGAGCTTATTTATCTACACTTGGTTTTCTGCAACATCTCAAATATATATATATATTTGGCTGAGAAATTTGTTTATTCTTTCTTGTGATCCTTAAACTCGTGTTAGTGCAATATGTATGGTTGGTAAGCCTCAACAAAATCTTTGTTGTTTTCCTTTTTTTTCTCCAAAAAAATACTACAACTGGTATAGGAAAATTACCCTGGCATCCACTAAACCCAGGACCCTCCCATCTGTTGCTCCTTCAAACCTAAACTCTGGCTAATAGTTGTCAGAGTTTTCTTGAATCTAGATCATCTGTATTGGCTGGGAATTTGTTAGAAATACAAATTATTGGTCCTAATCCCAGACCAAGTGAATAGGTGCCCAAGAACCTTTTACTGACAGCCCTTTGTATAACTCAGGTGGCTGCTAAATTGTGAGAACCACTGTTCTATGTCTAAACTATGCAAGTCTGGCAAATGTCCCAAAGAAAACACCCATTTTAGGGCTTGCTTATAATTCTTAATTAAGGATTTAGGAACTATTGCTGGTTTCTAATGATTTCCTTTGCAAAAGCACTAGTCCAGCCTTATCAAGTAGATAGACAGATACATACATACATATATAGGTATTACATACTTAGAAGTATGCACATATAGACATACATTTACATATATACATGCATAACAATGTGTATATATACAAACATGTGCAGACACAGCATATATCTTAAATTGACCTCAGGAATTAACCCAAATGATTAGGAAAGTGGCAAAGTCAGATTTTGTACCTTTTTTTAAATCCCTATTTTTATTTATAATTGTATATATATATATATATATATATATATATATATATATATATGCATTTATAAACAAAACCACCTTTTTATCTTTAAAATCCAAAACAGATTTTATGCTACTAAGTTCAGAAGCATGTTTAGGACAATTTTCTCCATACATACATCTCTACAGCTTTCAGTGTCTTTGGGAAATGAATGGAAGTTCTCCATCACATTTTTTTTGTGGGCTGTGGGGCTTGAACTCTGGGCCTGCGTGCTGCCTTAGCTCTTCAGCTCAAGGCTAGTACTCTACCACTTGAGCTACAGTGCTTCTGGCTTTTTCTATTTATGTGGTGCTAGGGAATTGAACTCAGGGCCTCATGCATGTGAAGCAAGCACTCTACCATGGAGCCACTTTCCCAGCCCATCATCACATTTTTACAGAAAACGCAAGCACCTCAGCTCTCACTCTACAAGGGCCAACCCAGAGCATTATTTGGCCAGCATGCATGGGATGCTCTTACAATGCTAAATCAAGCAGCCCTCTACTATGCTGTAAAATATTAATGATTCTCTTTACTTAGATGCAATTATATGTGGACACATTTTCGAACATACAAAGCACTGTACAAAGTGTCAAGGCTATAATATTAGTAGTAGAGGTATTAATAATTTCCTAACTGAAATATTTTTTGTGAATTCATGAGCCATTTGTGGAATGTACCTCATATTTCCTCAGAGGCAGAATTTTCTCTCTGACCTATTATTCTTCTCTGCATATTAAAGTATCCTGTGACATGCTGTTTTGTGAGTGGCTGGACAGAAGGGACATTCTATCTTTCAGAATGCCATGCAGCAGTTCATGCATTATATTCATAAGCATGATCTTTAATTTAATTTTTTTGACAAGTGCAGTGAAGGGTAAAATCAGGCAGTCATAATTTTGACTTTGCCATCACTCAAAAAAAACTTAGTGATTGACCAATTTTTAAGGAAAAAGAGCAGGAATGAGGTAAACAGGTCTTCTCATGAAGAAAAGCTTTATTTTATCCTGTAGATCTTAAAATGCCAAGAGTTTAAGCAAAATATAAATGTTTATGGTGGGAAAAGGATTCAATAAATGCCTATACCACCATTTTGCTTTAATGTTAATTCTCCTTGATTTGGGGTCATTCTGAATTTTCCTCTGTCACAGGTTATCAGAAGAAAACAGCACTTCATTTCATTTCTAGTTGTTACCCTTTGCATGGACCCCTAGTCATGACCACAGAATCTCATAGCAGACTAGGGTTTCAAATGGGACTTGGAGAATGTGCTATGGCATTTTCCATAGAGAGAAGAGGTGAACTTACCTGAGCAGAGTAACCACAGGTCCTCTTGGACCAAGAACAGTTCCAGCTTGTGGCTGTTGTCATTGTCATTTATTGACTATGTATGCTTAAACTCTTAAAGTGTCCTAGTTTGGGAGATAATGTTCATAATTCCTTCTACCCATAAACCATTTCATAAGAATGTGGACAGAATGCTCATTGCCTCCTTCTCCTAACATTCATTTTTCTTATATGTTAAATGGAAGAAAAGGTCCTTCTTGGTGGCAACACAGAGAGATTAAACAAATGGTATATTGTAACCATGCAGGACATTCACTAAATGCAAGAGACAGTGAGTCAAACAAAGTATATTGAATCTGAAACAGAGTAAAAGCTTCCTGCCACCAAAAAAGGTATTCATTTCATATAACAATACTTGAGATCCCCTTTAATATGAACACGATATTAAGACACATTGACTCAACCTCCTATCTTGCTAGGTTTTTCTCTCCTATTTTTTTCAGGTTTGCACAAGTGAGTTCTGCTGTACTCCCATCCCAGCCCCTCTTCTACAAACTACATTAATTCTGCACTAAATCCAAAACGGACTTTTTCCCCAGGCTATCTCCTCCTTATCTTCAAATCAAGATGCCCCCAGAAACTAGTCTATCCCTACCATTCACAGAACTATACACTTCAATCCTTCCTCAGTTTCCACTGACTCTAAAATGTCTTAGAGGGCATCAGACTAAGTTGGAGAATAAGGAAGAAAGTGGGGGCTAGGTATAGGCTATCAGATCAGAGATTAACACAGGTGTTTCTTGTCCAGCCCCAGTGGTCTCCTGAGATCTACTTCTATAAGATACTAGGAACAAAGCTCTCTCTACTGAGGCTAGGTCTTGCTCTTACTGCTTATGGTCTTGTATCCCTAGGTGAGTAGTTCTCAAAATACAGTTGATGGAATCCGATAAGAGGATCATCTGAAGCCCTCCCAGGGCATCTGCAAGACCAAAATGACTTTCATAAAAAGCCATGCTTCCAGAAGTCTCTCTATTCACCTATAATATAGTAAGAACCCTCTGGTGTGGTAAGTGATGGTATGGTAGAGATGTCCCACAGCCTCCTAACTCCAAACATTTAAATATAGTCCCCAACCACCTGGATGTAGTCTCTTTCAATATTCAATCTATATACAATCATAGTTGCCCTTTATCTGTGGTTTTGTTTTTTTGAGTTTCCATTCACTCAGGTCAACCACAGTTCAGACATCTTCAGTGTCTGAGTCCCTTGTCAATATCAAATTGTGTTATTCTACCAAACCATCATATTCATGAAAAGTAACTCTTTATGAGTGCTTTCCATCATGCCTAGTAAATATTTGCATCTTTATTGCAAAAACTCTGAGCCATGCCTTTACTAGCCAAGAAGACTTCTGAGAACATCTAGGTTACGCCTATGCTTTTGCAGATAGAAAAAAAAAGCTTTCTTTGCAAACTTATCCAAAATGTTCTAGGAGACTCATGAAAAATGACACTAAGTGAGCTATTAAAAAAGCCAAAGGAAAAGATCAGTTCAATAGCATATATGGTGGACTTCTTTATAATAATTGTAAAGGTGTGTGTGTGTGTGTGTGTGTGTGTGTGTGTGTGTGTGTGTGTGTGTGTGTGTGTGTGTGTGTGTGTGATATTCAGTCTGTACCTGCTTCTCCATTGTTCTACTTTGGTCTAGAACTGAGGGTAAAGAATGACTCATCCCTATGTATTCACCTATGTTTCATTGAAAATTAAGTTCTTGAGTTCACAAGGGCTATGTATTTACAATGATTTTTGTTTTCCCCAACACTAAAACTATGCTGAAAATATTAGGTACTAATTTTTCAACAAACAAGGCTTTGTTTTATCTTGTCTTGAGAGAGGGGGGAAGAGAGGGAAAGGAAAGGGAGAGAGAGATCGCTTTTTGAACAGTATTAGGTTTTCACATTTGGGTTTTGCCATTGTATTTCAAACTTTCAATTTTCTACTAGAGCAAAATTGTGCTTTCCTACTATACCAGTGAGGGCCTTAAAACTCTCCACCGACACTAGAATTACCTGGATGTGCGCCACCTTCTCCTAATGTCTAGCTCAAGCATGCCTGTTCCTTCCTGACTCTGGCACTGTGGAGCCATCAGAGGCACTGAGGAAATGATTTCATCTTCAGGGAGCGCCCAGCCTGAGGAATGGTACACAGCAAACCAAGGTACTGAATTCTCCCCAGGAAAAACTGTTAGCAGATCCACTTGAGTCATTTCTCAATTCTCCAACCAGAGAACTCCCCCACTGGCTTGTGATAGTCTCCATTGCTGACAGGAAACACATGGTTGGTGAGGAAAGCATTGGAGGGGCAAGAGACGTAGGGTGAAGATGGGGTGGTTTAGCTGATATCTTGGTAGACAGGCACAAAGTGTTCCTCTTGGGAAACCCTCTTTTCTTTTCTTTCTTTTCTTTTCTTTCTTTCTTTTTTTTGTCAGTTATGAGGCTTGAACTTGCCTGGGCTCTACCACTTGAGCCACAGTACCACTTTCGGTTCTCTGGTGGTCAATTGGAAATAAGCATCTCAGGGATTTCCCTGTCCTGGCTGACTTTGAACCATGATCCTCAGATCTCAGCCTCCTGAGTAGCTCGGATTACAGGCATGAGCCATCAGCGCCAGTCAGGAAACCTTAATGCCCTTGTCTAATGTAGCCACTGTTGGGAGTACTGAGTATCTAGAATCCTGTACTAAGTCCCAATGCTCTTCCACATCAGAAGTGCATGGTAACTGCATGTATGGCATCTTTGGAGTACCTACCACTACTTTGGTCTTTTCTATTAATATGAACACAATCTCAAACTTACAGCAATTTACAAGTACAGTAACATACAAATAAAAACATACAAATAAAAAAAATTGAAAATGGACTGCCAATCTGATGTCAGTCATCCTCAAATATTTTAACAGAGCATTTTCAACAACCATAGGATTTGTTCAACAAGAGCACAATAAAGACCTAAAATAACACAAAACTGTGATTACTACCATTCCTTTTTTTTTTTATCTCAAGTGAAGTTTTAGCAATTTTCCCAACAAAACAATACAATGTAAAACAAACAAACAAACCCAAGTATCCCATTTTGTTCTCATGTTCCCTAATCAACTCTATTCTAAAGCAGTTTGTCTGCTTTGTTTTGACTTTAGCATTCTCTTTTGCTGGAATCAGAGCTAGAATGCAGAATCTCATGTTTGCTTAGCATGGTCGATCATTCTTGGCATTTTAGCTTTTGAGCCATATTCTAAGACTGGCTTGTTTTGCTAGCTAAGTGGAGATGAACACTCTCAGATTTTTCTTCTCAGGGTGGTTTCAAACTGGACCTCCAGATCACAGTCTTCTTGAGTAGCTAAGATTACAGGCATGAGTCACTGGTGCCCAATTGATTAATTGACATTCTTGGCATTCTTAAAAATTGTGTAATTCTGCTATTATACTATAGAATGTTTCTAGTTTGGGTTTGTCTATGCAACTTTATGCACTTTTGAATTTTCTTGGCATGCTATGAGGAGTGCATTATTTCAATGTATTTTATGAAGATTGTGCATATTTTCATTGTAAGATTAAATCAGTGATTAAGAGGTTTCTCAGTTGAAAGTGAGTCTCTTGTCTCTGCTTTTAATTGATGAATATCTTTTAGGAAGGTACTTCCTATTTATTTATTTATCTACTTATATTTTCCATGGATTTTCATGATTTCCTCTTTTACTCAATTCACCATAATAGTGTTCTCAGCCTGACATCCATTAACCAATTTTTCTCAAGAAACTTTTATTCTTTTTAGTGGAAAATCGTGTTTAGAAATCATTTCTGGGTAGTTGGTGTATGAATCACTATTTGGGAAACATTAGCTAAACTATTACTAGCTGATCTTGATATTAAATGCAGGGAAATAGCTCACAAAAATAACAACTTCTCCAGGACTTTCTCTAATTGTCAGAATCTTTTCCTATGGAACTTCCATTACAGTAAGACCAAGGCAGCAAGTTGCCCTAGTCTGGCTAAACCTTACAGAGTACAGACCAAAGTGGTACTAAGTGTAAACAAAGGAATATAGCAAAACCTGTCTGGGACTTAGGGTTTCCAAAAGGCTTTATCCAAGATACACTGTGCTTCTAAACTGATTCATTGAATTGAAACCCTTTTGTAAAGTCTTTTTTAAACCCTTTTGTAAACCCTTTTTTAAAGTCTGTCCATTCTGTCAATGTTGTTAAATTTTACTGGTTTGTATAATACCAAATCATCAAAGTAGCAAAGAGATAATACATATATGTAGACATAGACTGAACTATTATATAGAGAGATGTATATTATACACACACACACACACACACACACACACACACACTCACACAGGATATATGTGTGTGTGTGTGTGTGTGTGTGTGTGTGTGTGTGTGTGTGTGTGTGTGTGTATCCTTTCTCATACAGGTAAGACAATGATCATTTCCATACTGGCAAAGTCGATTGGGATGTGCATTCATTTTACTATTTTTTTTTTGTTGGCTACTCCATTGAGTAGATAATTTCCCAGATCATCCATCACATTTGCCATCTGTTTCTGATCTACAGGGGACAAGTTAGGAAGGCTTTCGGTGAGATTTATGTGCACCATTCCTCTACTTTTTCCCCTCTTAGATAACTCTTTCATCTATTTTGTGCCTTGAGACTCTCCTCTGGGGACCAGAAGCTTTGGGTTGTTCAATCAGTATTTCTCCATTGTTTTTCATTGTCCCATTTTGTAAGGAAGATTTTCCTTTCTATATGTCTGTGTTCCTTATTGTCTCCTCAGAGACAAAACATTAGCACCATAAACACAGTATATGTCTGTGTACTTTGGAGGGTACAGTGCCTTATGTTTGCTAAGTAGTTTGTGTATGTTTGCCTGACAACAAACATATGTTGGTCTCCTATAAAGAAGTCACAGGGCCACGTGCCAGTGGCTCACACCTGTAATCCTAGCTACTCAGGAGGCTGAGATCTGAGGATCCTGGTTCAAAGCCAGCCCGGGCAGGAAAGTCAGTGAGACCCTATCTACAACAAACCACCAGAAAACTGGAAGTGGCACTGTGGCTTATGTGGTAGAGCGCTTGCCTTGAGCTGAAGAGCTGAGGGACAGTGCCCAGGCCCAGAGTTCAAGCCCCATGACCAACAAAAAAATAAATAAATAATAAATAAAAGTAGTCATAGGCTACACCAGTGAAAGGTCATTGGAGGAGATTGGATGGTGGAAGTGAGGAAAGATTAAAATTCTCTTCAACCTTGGAGCCAGACAGCAATAGCTGTCCTTCTCAGTACCTAGACCTTACAGGTGTCCCTTTCCATCTCTATCTATTGTTTGGTTTTTGTCTATTAAATCCTCAGGACCGATGGTAGTAATGTCTTCCCCTCATTGCTAGTCCTGGTAATCTTTATTGTCCTTAACTGGTTTTGATCACAACATTTTGAAGTTTTCTTCATTAAATTCTTCACACCCTCTTTTAATGTAGCTTGACTTGCCACTGGGGACATGAGTCTTTCATTTTGTGCTTATTCCTTCTGTTCCCCTTTCTGGAGTCTTGGTCCTCTTGTATTCCTTGTACTCAGCAGAAATGTTTCTTCTTCAAATATGCACCTTATATTGGTTGCTTGGTTCTTTTCATCTCTCTTTTGTTCCTCTCTGTTGCATTTTCATTGTGATCACATGAATTTATGTTTGGACATAAAGCCACAGCATTTTAAGCCTTTACTTGCTTAAAATTTCTCTCTCAACTGGAAAAACACCCAAATCACCATAGCAAGCAAGCTTTTGAGTACTTTTTTCACATAGGTTAGCAAAAGCAGACATCTTCTGTTCCAGGTTTAGCTCTATAGATAACTTACAAATTCCCCTAAAACTTGTTTGCCTAAAATACTGACATTTATTTTGTTTATACATCTACAAACTGGTAAGCAACCAGCAAGTTTGTTTGTTGGTTTCTGATCTAATCAGAATCAGTTTGCATAGCTCTGAAATTAGATAACAGAGTAAGTTCCCTCCTTCACTTATTCTGGGGCCGTAGGCTGGAAAGATTGGACGTTCTTGAACCTCTCTGGAGCTTGATATAGTCTCTCCCTGTGATCTGTCAGTACAGGGCATCTCGGGCTGTCTGACTTATTAACCTTGACTCACAGCTCCCTTGGTGCTTATTGCAAGAGAAAGAGCTGATAGACATCTACATTACTTTTTGTCTTTCTTTCAAAAGTCAACCATTATCACTTTGACTATATTCTATCAGTTGTAGTTAATTTAACCCTCCAGGTTCAAGGGAAGAGAACATAGATCATACTTCTTCAACTTGGATAAAGCCCTGAAAAAGATGAATATATGAAATTGCACACACAACAAAACATCAAAACATGTGGGACAAGATATGCATTGGTACACCTATTTGGGGAAAATATAATATGTTCTGGCATCTGCTACCCGTCCATATATTAGTATATAACTTAGCTTTTAAAATACTGTGGAATAAGATTCAGGGAAAAAATACTGGAGACTATTCATGGAATATAAACAGAAATAGAAAGGCATGGTTTTGCAAGTCCATAGGTTCAGCATTCAAGACTGAAGAGATAGAAGATTGTATAGAAATAAGAATATCACAGCTCTTGGTTGCCTGTCTACTAACTGACTTTACTGAGTTGCTGGTCTCTGTCAACTGAAGCATGGTCAATTCTTCCTGTTTTTTGAAAGGTTGGAGTTCAGTTATCCCATCATAGATTCACCAAATTGTGTTTCCTGCTTAAAGGCACTCTCCCACAAAATCTGCTGACTCTAAATCCCATTGCTTTTGCTGAGAGGACAGTCACACGCTGCTGTCTGTACAGCTCTACTAAATCAAATGTGAGCTGCAAGCCCTCAATGGCACCAAGCATTATTTCAAGAGTTATTCTTCCTTTGTGTATGAAAAACTTTGCATTTTGGATGTATGCCATTGAGCAGTAATAGGAAATAAGGGGTTGGACAGCAGCCAAGTTAGAAGAATATATACACACATATATAACTGCTTCTGTTCTTTTTCTCTAAGAGACAGCTTTGATGGTAGATGAGGGCATAAGAACACTAGATCCAAAGGACAGGGGAATATAAATGAAATGGGAGATCAAGTAAAAGACAATCCCAGAATCATCACTGAAGCTCTCTTTGGAAAGTAACTTCCTATGTAATGATGCACTTGGAAGGTATTTTCTAACAATGGTCACAACAGAGCTTGGCCTGGTTGAACTCCTGAACTGATGAGCATATTAAATTGTATATCTTAGTCTCTGTGAGTTTTTAACTTAATAATTTCTATTTGCCATGTATGTTACTGATGTGCAAATAAGTAGGAGAAGCACATGCAATCTACTATAATGGATTGTGTAGACCAAGGCTTTTTTATTTGTAGGTAGAAAAGCATTTCAAACTGTTTTTTTTAAATCCTATATCTGAAAAATCCAGGTGGTATTGGATCAGATAATTAAACTCTTGCATCAGAACTGAATTTATCTTGCCATCTCTGTATTCTGTCTCTCTCTGTGTTGGCTCAGATGCTCTCCTTGTCTGGGGTAAAGATATCTTCAAACACTATATCATTTCATTAACACCAGTGAAAAATTACATAACTCTTTCTCAAAAACTCTAGTGAATGATTGAACTTGAGTTTTGTTGTGTCTGGTTGGCCAGATTTGATCAACTATCTACTACTGAAACAGTCACTGTGGCCAGGGTCATGCAATAGACTGCCTAGGCCTAGGTCACATGGCCAAGTGTAAGATTCAGAAGGACAAAGGGGAAGACACAGTCAACTGTGCTTGAAACTCTGGACTATAAGTGCCAGCTGTGTATCTGACCAGACAAAAACAGAGACTCTTATCCAAGGGATAAATGCCTTATATCTATTGTCAGTAAATACTAGCTGATGACTGAATCTTCGTGTCTCACGGATATTTTTCACGGCAGGTAAGAGTTCAGAGGATGGGATATTATGGCTAGTCGTAAGGCGTGTGATTGATACCCCACTCCTTCCATTCTTGCTTCATTGCTATGACAGAACAAGGGAAATTTTCAAAGGAACACTGACAGTACTTAAAGATCCTCACTTGAAGATTGCAAGTATGGAGAAAAAGGACAGGAAAACACACCCAGCTAGAGATAAATGGAAAGAGTTGCAAAGACACTCTCACAAGTAAAAGCAAATGAAGCAAGAAGGTGTATAAAATGAAAGTCAGTGTGTTTGGAGAAGTGAGAAGGCACCTGGGGGAGAAATAAGACAAAACAAATGAGAAGCATGTTTCCAGGCTGAGATACTGGATAAATCTACAGAAAATGACTGGAGAAAAGGGAGCCAATGGGTAAGACAAGAGCTTACAGGACTAAACAGTTGACCTAAAGAAAGCACATGGGGAGGCAATGCGAAATTGTGGACTTTTAAAATTTGGTCATTCACTTTTCCAAATGTCATTCTGTATTTCGAAGCTGTTTGACAGTAGGTAAGAGGAATGCCAGAAGTAGTGTTTGTGAGTGAGTTCATTTTCAATGGCCACCCCAGGCAAAGGCGAAATTTGAGCATCTGTTTACTCAGAAAAAAAAAATTGGATGGTGTGACAACCCTGTCTTTAGAAGCCTGATGTTTATAAATTGGCAGCCACACAGAATTGTTTCCCTCTCGGTGTTGTATTGCTACCGGATTTCCTCCTCTACTGCTCATTAAATTAGAGTATGGAGGACCTCCTTGTCTGTGTAACTTGATCATTACCACAAAATGTTTCTGTAACTAGTACCCTCAGGGAGTGCCTGGCAGATCAGCGTCCTCTGGGTGCCTTTTAGAAAAACAGATCTTAGAAGTAATGTGAAGAGCCACTTTATGGGTTTAAGACCTGATTTTGAAACTCAGACAATAAACTGGAGGAGTCTGAATCTTGAAGATTCCCTTTCCTACTTATTCATGAACACTGCGGAGTGTCAGACTTCCAGATGTTAACTTTGATATGGACAGGTTTGAAGCAGTCTGGGTTCTTCGACCACAAATTTAAGAATCGGTGCAATGTGACCAAAACATTACGTCTCCTCTACCCCAAGATACCTTTAGAGGGTAATTGGAATGCAAGCAGCATGTTTAGTGGACAGGAAATGTAAAGCAAATAAGACCCTAAAATGAAAAATATATAATTGAAATATAATTCTGCATAAAATTTAATTATATGACAATGAATCTTTTCACCCAAATAGTTCAAGAAGTTTCCTGGTCCAAAATGAACTGGAGGGACACTGTTCCGTGTGTCATGATACAAAGGCACAGGCTACCAGATGAGGGTTTGAATTCCATTTTTGGCTTGAAACTCTAAGCCTTAGTATTTTCATCTATAAAATAGGAATAGCAACCCTTACTCTCCAGAGTTTGTTCAAGGAGTAGTTATAAGATATAGAGAAGAACAAGGAAACTAAAATATGATATCACTGTTATTATTATTGCCATGACTTCTTCCTAGATAAAAGAAATCCATGTTTTCCTCTTTCCTCCCCAGGAAAGATTCAAGAAAATAGATACTTGAAAAATAACCTAGGTTTAGAGTTTAAAACTGACTCAACCCAGCAAAATTATATCTGTGGCAGAAGGAAGTCTTGCTAAGTTTATAAAAAAAATTTACAAATATGGTCAAATTATTATTTCCCTGTTAAGCATATTTCTTTCCTACAATATTTATTTGTGACTTTTATTTTCCTCTGTGTAGACATTCTTGGCCATCTAACTAACTGTTGCTTTCCCTTCAGTAAATCTGCCATTATTTTTCCAACAGGTTCCAGCCAAAAGACTCATAAGCCCTTATGAGCTAACAGTGAAGTTTCAGCTAAGGAAAGAAATAAAAAAGCCAGTTTCCTGAACATTATAACACATATAAGTTTGGAATGTACTTGTTTGTTTGTGTCTTTCTTCTTTGGTTTATAGACCACTCATTGCTCTTTCTGTTGAAAAACTGTCAATTATGACTGGCTGTTGACCACTTTTTCATCTCTAGGGTAATGAATTTCTACTATAAAATTTCTATGGTGGTCAAAGCACACACTGTGTTATATGCCGAGCACAAATACAGCCATAAAATCTCAAATATATTTACCTGTAAAAGTGAAAGGGCTTACAGTATTTTAGAGAAATGATATTTTTTAACAGTAAGCACTCAGCAAATATTTGTAGGTAGCAAAATTAATGAATAAATGAATAAGGGAAGTGGGTAAAAGGACTTTAACATGACTATAAATTGATTGTCTTAAATGATCTTCCTTCCTGGGGAGGGGTAAGGTGGAAGTTAAGTTAAGCTAAATTATTGTTCAAAGAATTCTTTTGGGGGCTAAAATGGTAGTGCATGTGGTGAGAAAAGACAACACCCTAAAGCAGCTTCTGATAGCGCAGTTACCAGAATCCCATCAAGTCTCTTTCTTTTCCAAGGTTGGTGATCCTATGTGTAATTTAGGATTTGAAGCCTTCCTTTACTGAAGTGGGGAATATTCACCCAGAATATCAGATCTGTGGTTATTTGACAGCAGCTCAATCTAGCTCACAGCAATTTCTTTGCACTAGCAAAGATTTTCAGGAGGTAAAGGCTTAGCAGGCCAGTCCAAACTAAAAATGAATTTGTCAGGGTATTTTCTGAATGATGGAAAAGAGGCGAGATATCTAAATATGAGCATTGTCTTAGGATAGGATCGAGGTTATCCATTTTATTGTTTTGTCTTTAAATCATTGTACAAAGGAATTTGAATTCAATGTGCCCACTTATGGGCATAATTTATCTTGATCAGTGTCACC
Source organism: Dipodomys merriami (assembly GCF_024711535.1). NCBI lineage: Eukaryota > Metazoa > Chordata > Mammalia > Rodentia > Heteromyidae > Dipodomys > Dipodomys merriami. The sequence continues at coordinate 57,440,532 of NW_027206290.1, read as the reverse complement.
CCTTCAATTGCTCTCCTCCATCTCTCTGAACTCCCTTCATCCCCTCAAGACACCTGGTTTTATTTTCACATATGTATATTGAATATTCTGACTGTATTGGTCCATTCTTCCTCTCTTCATTTATTTGCTCTTCCTGCCCTTATCTATCCTCCTTTCAAATACATGTTTCAGCTTCCTGGTATTCATTTTGTTAAAATTTAAGTTTATGGGGCTGGGAAGTTGGCTCAGTGGTAGAGCGCTTACCTCGCATGCATGAGGCCCTGGGTTCAATTCCTCAGTACCACATAAGCAGAATAAAACTGGAAGTGGCTCTGTGGCTCAAGTGCTAGCCTTGAGTTAGCCTTGAGCTGAAGCGGTGAAGGACAGCACCCAGACCCAGAATTCAGCCCCATGACTGACAAAAAAAATGAAATTAAAATAAAAAAATTTAAGTTCGTTGTTAGAGGGATTTACACCGTTGCAATTCTTTCTAGCATATACCATACTTCAATCAATATTTATGCATACATATATTCATATTTATATATGCATATGAACTGTATGTGTTTTCATATATGTTTATGACTTAGATCTAACTTCCACATATGAAAGAAAACCTGGAGACTAGGTTTAAATCCTCATTTGACCCCTGAGAATGTGAGGACATTTCTTAACCTCTTAAGAGCCTTGCATACTTGATCTTTAAAAAAGTTGAAGCAAGGACAGTATCCATCTCACGGAATTTTAGATGAGGATAAAATAGTATAATATATGTAAAGCATTTAACTGAAGGCCTAAGTAATATTGCTACTTCTGACATCAAATGTGCATATTTTTTAGCACATTAAACAATTCTTAACTCCTTGGATACCAGCTGGGTATTCTACAGTTCAATTCACTAACAGTAAGCACCCAGAGTTAGCATTAGAGCCTACAGATTCAGGCCTCACAAGAAAGCCCCCACTTCTGATACGATTTTAAGACTAGGCCACCTGTACCTCTGACAGACTGGCTATGCAGTCAAGGGAATTCTTACACAACTTTCTCTTTAAGTTTAATTATCTGCTATGGTGATTTATAAAAATGAAGGGAGAACAGTGTATTTAGTATTACCTGTGTATTATAAAGGTTACACATGAATGGCCAGATGAAACAGTTATGGGATAGGTCTTGGAAGAATCATAAACATCTGTCCTGTAGAACGCTGGAGCTTCTGTCTCCAGTTAGAAGATGCACCTTCTGGCATGTGGATGAACTCACCAATCTGGAAACTCTCTGAATCATGTTGTTTAATATTTTTATGGCTGTTCCCCTTCCACAGGCATGACAGATATCATTGTTAGTCATCATTGATAAACTCAGTTTCTTACTCCATATTACCTCCCCTGAGGTCAGAGGTAAAACTGAAAGTTTTACCTCTTTTATTGCATGGTGTGTTTCTTGGTGACCAGCTCCCATCTTGACACTACCAGGGTCCAGACCACCCATCATGCCATTGGGTTGCCAAGTGTCCAAAGTAATCATATCTGAAATCTTTCTGACACAAGTCTCATCCCTGGAAAAGCGATATCATATCGAAAGTTGTGTTTCTCATTGTGTGTGGCTCAAGTTGTGTGGCTCATTGAAATAAAGCAATAAGGGATATGGGATTGCAGGGAAGTGGGAAGTGGTGATTTCTGCTGGCAAGGATGTCGCAAGGAGCAAAGAGCACAGGACAAGGAAAACAGGCAAAAAGGGGAGAAGAGGGACTGGTGATGAAGTCAAGAAGGAAGGTAAGTGCAGAGGGACAAACAGGAAAAAGGAAAATGCCAAGAGTGAATAGCCTAACTTGGCAGAAGCTCATTCTCTGTAGACAAGATGGGAGTTCCTTAACAGAAACCTATTCTGTGGGCTTAGAATGTAAAAATTAGGTTTTCATAAAAGATGGAGGATTCCTATGGGTTAAACTGAACATGAAGAGATCCAGTCTGTGAAGATTAACAGGAGGATACCTTAAAATGCATTAAAATGGACTCCACTCCTTCTGGGTTCTTCAGATTCATGATTGATTAGAAGGTGCAACATAACCCCTGGAATCTACTCATCCTAGTATCCCCACAGCTTCACCCCCTGCTTTCCCAGACCCTGTCTCTCAAGGGAGGCTGACTCTGGATACTTCCTGCCTGTCCCAGGACACTTCCTGCCTGGCTCTAGACACTTCCTGCCTGTGTGTTGTTTCAGGACCTCAGTCATGTTTCCATAGGCTGATGGTGCCCTCGTGACTTGGCAACTGACTTCCCTCACAGCCAGAAACCCATGAGAATGAGAACACACTCCAGAAAAAAGTGGCAGTCCTTGTGTGACCTAACTGTAAGAGTGACATGCCACCGTTCCAGCTATATTCTGTTCATGAGAACCAAGTCCCCTGAAGGTAGCTCACACTCATGGGGAGGGGAGTTGGAGAGCTCCATCTCCTGAAGAGAATTAGTATCTAAGAATTTGTAGCATGTTTTTAAAGCCGCCATTATCCCCAACAAGGTTCTAGTTTTTTTCTGTTCCAAGACTTCCTGCATCCTGGCTGTGTGTCTGCCCTTGGATTCATTGAGGTCTCATCAAATGTAAAATCCTCTATTCAGCTCAAAAGGCCTTTCCAACACCATCTGAAGTCTTGGAATCAGTGAAAACATGGGATGTTGATGTTTTGTAGGAAGTTCTATCACTGGTGGGCAGAAGGTGGCTGAAGATGATCTTAATAGCTGATTGAGAAGATCCTGAGTCACATAGGTAGACAATCTTCCCTGGACACGTTCAAATGTACAGTTTCCTAGGCTGAGTCATCTTTTGCTGTTTCAGTAGCTTTCTCTGAAACAGGTGTCAGCACAACTTCTGAAAAAGAAAGACTAGGAGCAACAGCCTTCACAGGCCCTGCGTAATCTCTGTTGCATATTGCGTATTTTTATTTTTTATTACAATTGTGCAGGCTCTATGCACAAAAACAAACCTTCTGACTGTGGTTTGCTGACCGCGGCTCCTAAATAAGCAGAGAAATGATTAGTGTATCCTTGGAAATATTTTAGATGTGCTTCTCCATATCAAAAGGCCACTGTAAAGGAGTCTCCTTTCTGCATCTCTCAAATTTTCTAAAGGGATCTAATTTATCTTACTCTAGGTAAAGAGATGGGAGTCATCTTTTCAGGATGGGTACCTTTTATCTAGGATTTCTCTGATGCCTTCTGGGTGATAGAAACAAGTTCAAAAATTAAGTCACTAAAATGACTAATGTGATCCTGTCAGAGAAGAGTTATAGACCTGCAGGGTGATGGGCTCTCAGAGAACTCATTTTACGTGTCTATCCATCAAGGGAATAACAATAACCTCCTCTAACACAGGGTGAAGAATAGATGCACAGCCAGTACGTGTGCTTTTTTGCTCAATAAATGTTGGCACCAAAAAACCCTTGGTTTAACAGTGGGAATTTACATCAGATTTAGCCTTTAATGGGGGGATAGTCTACTCTTGTAATGTGGCTTTTATATCTTCACTGTTTTTCTCTAACATTAGCACATTTTTCAATGACACAAATTCACACAAATGCACACACAAGCCACTAGAATCTAAATCTTACATAGGAATTCTTGTTTTTGTTTTGTTTTTCTTTTGTACTACTTTTATGGTTTGAACTCTGGGCCTTGAGTGCTCACTCGGCTAGGGCTGGTGCTCACGGCTGCCACTATACATACCACTTATACAATGCTACCAGCTTGGGGTTTTACTTGTTAATTGGAGACACAGTTTCACAGATGTTTCTGCCTGGGCTGGTTTCAAACCTTGAGTCTCAACGTCTCGGTCTCCTGAGTAGTTAAAATGGTAGTGGTGAACCACCAATGCTTGGCCATGAGAATTCTAATAACCATCTACATTTTAATTTTACAAAGGCATTACAAAAATGTGTTACCTACCCCCATGTAACAACAAATGTGCCAATATATATAAATATATATATAGTGTTTGATTAATGAATCAATAATAAAAAAGATGAAAAAGGAAGCTAAAGGAAGAAAACGAAAACACTGCACCATACTTAACATTCCATAGCCCCTTTTAAAGAGTATTGTATTATTTTACTCCCATACTCAAACCTGTAGCACTCCAAAATTGTAATTTGAGGTGCCACATAAAAGCCACACAGAGAAAACTAGCACTCTATTGCAAGAGCAGGAAATTCTGACTAAATAATAGTAAATTAAAATTAATAATTAATAAATTAAAGGTCCAGTGAACCAGGTATACATCCATGTTTCCTGATCATAATAACTGTCCTTCTTTTACCCTCTTGAAGTTTGCTATATAAGACTCACTACTAGCGATAATTTAAACCGACGAGCATTGTAACTTGATTATCTTTAATTTGGCAGACATGGAATGGCCATCTTTCATTTTTAAGACATAATGTTTTCTCCTGTAATCATTTGTTCTTGTAAATAATTCACATAATAAATTTATGAGCTACTTATTAAGAAAAATTACCCACTTGCCCATTCCTTTGAACAATTTAAAAACATATGTACATATTTTAATAGTAGTTATGTGATGGCAAAACTTTTTCTCATCCTTCTCTTGGTTTTCATTGACATTCCCACTCACAAAGTAGCACCCATCATGATACTGTTATTTGGAAGTCTTCATCAGGAAGTCTTACTCATTCAAGACTAAGACTATTTAATACCCCTAGATGCAACACATTTTCTAGACAGGTCCATAAAATGGAGAAATTGGTTCCACTAAGTCCAAGATCATCTGACATTAATAATGGGATCTGAGAGAGATAGAGTAATTCATTCTCCTAAACAAACTGCCAAGAAGATAAAAAGTCTTACAAACCCTTCTCAAATTGTGGCTATAGGATTGTTCTCCTGTGGTCTATCTTATTGGCAGTGCTCTATCATGCCCCTGCCATCGAACTGTTTCTTTCTGTAGTTCCCTGTGGTATCCATTGCCTCCTTAAAGGTTTCCATCTCTTTAAGGGACAGTTCCCAGAATCCATGAGAGGAAACAAGTCCAAAAAGAATGATGGCCTTTTTGAGTGAATACCACTATTTGCAGAGATTTCCATTTTTATTGACCACAAGCCGGTACAACATATTTTTAACAAAACCAATTTCTGTGGAAAGGAGACAACTGAGATTCCATTCCAATTATCCCCCCCCCCAAAAATAAAGTGCATTAGATAAGTGCAGACTTCTGAAAATTGACTGATTTGGCAAAGAGAACAAAGAACATGCCAGGATACTCTTTAGCTGGGCATTCATCCCTTGTTTCATATGTATAGAATTATCTACACTGGCAATGCACAATTGCCAGGAGCCTGCTCTGCTACCAGGAGAGAGAAACAGATGTTCCTATTTGTCTTTTGATGTGGCTTCTCATATTTACAGTGATGTCTAAAATAGCATCACCAGTCATTCTCAGCACTTTTGTTTTTCCTTGAATCTGTTTTCTTAAATCTATTGACTAATTTTTCCTAGTTCTCTACTCTTCTAACTAATTGCTATGCATAGTGTGGTTGGGAGGTAGAATAATCATCTAGCATGCAGAGACCCTGAATTCAATCCCTGGCACCAGATAAAAAATAAAGTGCCTAGCACCAGTGTTCCATGCCTATAAACTTAGCTACTCTGGAGGCTGAAATCTGAAAATCATGGTTCAAAGCCCACCTGGGCAGGAAAGTCCTTGAGACTCTTTTTCCTATTAACTACCAGAAAACCAGAAGGGGAACTGTCACTCCAGTGTTCCAATGCCTGGGACAGAACCTGGGACAGGGCCCAAGCTCTGAGTTCAAGTTCCACAATCAACAATAAGAACAAAAAATGTGGTATCCTCTCAAGCAGCAGGTATTTAAGCAGGTATTTCTGTGGCACAGACAAAAATGATACAGAATGAACACCCAAAACAAAATATTGAGGATTTTATTTGTCCAAAGTGAATAAATAATACCTCAATACGACTCCTTTTGGAATGTTTCTGCTGGAACATTTTAGGTAAGTTTAAGGCCAAGGTAAATTTAACCTTCCCTACTCAGCATAGTAATTATAGAATTATTGTCATAGGTAGGAGATAATTAGTGTCATCAGTAGTCTTGGGAAAGGTGGCAGATGAACTACTAAAGACAACTAAGTTGAAAATGATAGCTGGTTCTCAAAGCATCGCCTGGTAGCAAAGAAATCATGAGGATATTGGAGACATGTCAGAGGAGGAGGAATCTCCTCAAGTTTGGATATCACACAATGTGTACAGTTGTCTTTCTGCTAAGGCTGGCCCTGAGGCCTTACAATAGGATAGATTCCTATTTTTGACAGAAAGAGAACAGATATTGGAAGCAACTGTCTGAGGCCATCAGTCAAAATGTGCAACCCAGACAAAAACCACAAAAGGAAAAGGAAAATAAATTCCAATAAGAACTATCTACCGTAGCATACCCATACAGAAGCACCCATCACGTGTACTTTTAAAACATTTTATATAATTTTCAAGATACTATTTTAGAGGCAATTTTACTGAGCTATTTTTTGCCCTCCATCTATTTTGCTTCACTTCCTCTCTGCTAAAACATCTCTATTGCATTTCTCGTGATCCTTGTAAGCCCGCATATCACCCTTTCTTCCTAGGCTTCCCAACCTCCAGTTTTCCCAGCCATCTAGCTGGAGTGGAATTTACAGCCTAGTGATGAACAGCTTGTATGTGACAGGCAAATAGCCAAACTCAACTCTCTTGTTTTCACTCCCTTCTAGCTATGGAAACTTTAGAGAGTGACTAAAACTAAACCAGTATCTTTGCCTATAAAACTGAATTCTTAGTATTATTCTACTACTCAGGATAATATTATTTGTTCTACTCAGGATAATATTATTCTATCATTATACTTTTGAGACCACTATAGATGTTAGTTGTGGAAAATTCATTAGAAGTTGACACCAGCTCTTATCCTTCAGCCTTCATCCAACTATTCACCAAAGTCATTTATTTGATTGAACGCCTCCTAGATGTATCCTGTTCTTGCACCTTCCACCTTTGAACCTCAGACCCCTGTCATCTCTCCTCTGGAGTATTTGAATAAATCACAAGTGGCTTTCTTATAAGAACCCTTCCTGTCCTAATTGCTGAATGCCTACTCGCTAAGCAACCACATAAGAGAACGCTTCGGTGGCTTTCTCCCACCCTTCTGCAAAAAAGCATGAATCCCTTTCTAATATGGTCACTTGTTTTTGTTTTCCTGTTTCATCCCTGTCTTCACTTCCTCTGTAATCAGTGCTCTAGCCACACTAAATTAACATTACTACTTATCCATACTCTAGTCATTTCTGGGTCTTGTTTCCTCCCTCCTAGAACATTCCCCCTCCCCTCAATTCATCCTTCTTCATTTCTCTGAATAGTTCCCATGTAGGCCCCTCCGGTGGCACTCACTGTTTGCATTCCTGTTACACTAGCCTTTCCCAAGTCTTCCAATGATGCAAAGATCTTTCCTATTGAAGGGCTCAACCTGGAACACTCATCCCTCTTGCTCTTTTTAACCTCATGAATTCCTACTGATTAATTTCACTTCCAAAGTAACATGTCAGCTTAAATGCCACTTCCATAGGGAACCCCTCTCTGATGATCTTGTTAGGAGCCAAATCAGCAACCTGCATTTCCCTTCATTAGCATTTGGCATGATTGGGGATAATATGTTTGTGTCATTTTGTTTTTTTTTAGGTTAAATGTGCTTAGATTAGATTCCTCCTAAAGCACCCCCTAAGATAAGGAATCAAGGGGAAGTTGTTGATTTGGAAAGTGGCCGTTGGAGACACTAGTATCGTAGTAGTGAATGAGACAGGCAAGTGAAAGAAGCAAAAACAGGTCCTTGAAGGAGATTGTCTTATAGGCAGTTGGAACTTTGCCCTTCAGGTGGACTTAGGGAGAAAGAATAGATCTGCATTAGAATTGTCAGCCTTAAGAGGCATGAATGCTGGGTAAAGGCTATTAATGTACTACTCCTACTCATCATTGGTTGAGGGTTGCTTCTACTCCTCCACACTTCAGTACTGGCTGAACAAACATGCTGCAGAGATGAGAAAGAGGCCTCAGATCACTTCTGCTGTGGTCACCCAGCAGAAGTTACTGTCCACAAAAGGGAAATAGGTGCCAAGGAATAATAGAGAGGGTAGAATGTAATACTCATTAATCACATTGGCCTATCAGTACCACAACATCTTCTTCACTATCTCTAGAATAATTCTGTCTGGTGGAAATATAATGTAGTCACAAATAACACACAAAATTTTAAATTCTTGAAAAGCAAAAGATGGTATATAACGTGTAATCCTAGTGCTTGGAAGGTGGAGGTACTCAGTTGTCTCCACCAGCAGGCTCTGAGAAGATGGGTTCTCATCTAGTGTTTACTGCACTCAATATCGAGCCTAGCACACAGGAAGCCTCTGCAAAGTTTTGTTCAAAGATATTCATCACATTGTAAAATAAGGACATAAAGTTAGGATCTTCAGTGATTTGTTTTCCAAAAGGTACACTTTAAAACATTGATTTTATGAAAACTCAACTTCCCCTTCCTAAGAGTCACAAAGGCTTACTCCATGTATGGTCACAAAACATTCAGAAATTGGCAGACAAGCAATATAGTAATGAATGCACTAATAACTCCAGTGGAACATTCAAAGCCATGTTTAATGAATGAAAATAAATGATAGCATGGTTTCTATTCTTACCAGTTAATACTCTAGATCCTCTCCCAGCGGTTCTCAGAATGCAGTACCCAGACCTGCAGCCAAAACAGAAACCTCGCCTGGGAATTTATTAGAAACTCAAAGGTTCAGGCCTCACCCATCTCTGCTGGCCCAGAACTCAGCAATCTGTACTATAACAAGCCTGTCCAGGGCTTCTGACCCATGGTGACATTTGAGAGCCACTGCTCTAAACACAGTAACTTCTAAGGGTCTCCTCTAAAAGAGCAGCATGAGACTGTAGAGGAGATATCTTCCTGTGAGTACAATTACACAAACACTCACATTAAGTATTTTCTCTGTCTGAAGGTGTGTGAATTTTTCTACCTGAAAATCACAGGTGAACTCCATAGCCCCTGGTTTGTTGGTTTGTTTGTTTTGTTTTATCAGCAGATTCAAATAACCAAGGATATTCAGGGGAAAGAAATTGCCTACACTGAACATGTACAAGCTTTTTCCCTTGTCATTATTCCCTAAACAGTACATATAACAACTATTTACATAGTCTTTATATTGGATTAGGTATTATAAGTAAGTCATCTAGAAGGCGTAAAAGTACACAGGAGGATGTGTATAGATTTGCATAAATGCTATGCCATTTACATACAGAAATTTGAGTATTCATGAATTTAAGTATCCAAAGTGTTGGGGAGAGGTCCTAAGAAATAATTCCATGTAGATACCATTAAGTATTGTACTTTTATGTAAAATAGAAGGAATACTGAATTTTATTATAGTAAAATGCCAAATAGGCATTCAATTTTTTAAAAATAGTTAAATAAAGTCATTATAATTCTAAAATGTTTACATAGTGATAATTCCATACAGAGAACACTATTTTTTATGCATTTCACAGTCAACTTGTAGGGGATGTTGAGACTACAAGATGTTACTAGAAGATTGCATTGTCATAAAAAAATTCATATTACATCACAGAAACACACTCCAATGGTTTTCATCCTAAACTTCAAATTCCCAATTATTAATGTTTTTATGTTCAGTGTCTAAAATAGCAAGTCTCAACCCAGAAGGAGCAAATATCTTTTTAAAAGGAAGTAACAAAACCCTAAAAATAAAGGGTTTTTTCTTCCCTGGATAACATGGGTCTGCCACACACACACACACACACACACACACACACACACACACACACACACACACACACACACACATACACACTCTCTCTCTCTCTCTCTTTCTCTCTCTCTCTCTCTCTCACACACACACACATATAATATTATATATATTATGAAAATATATATACAATATATATAATTTAGTATATATACACTAAATTGTTCCCACTAGATATAAATACATATAAATTTTTGTGCCTAGTATGTATATATATATACATATATATATATATATTTGTTCCCCAGAGAAGAAACAAATTAGGTTGTACAGAATGAAAAGAAATTTTGCTTTGAGAGTTTCTCCATATGGATACTTGCCCTGTACATCTTCCCAAAGACCCTATTGGACAATGACAAGAGGAGGGTTGTAGAGCACTTACTCAGATATTCCATGTTTCACTCAGCTAAGAATCTCACATTTTCATATCTGCATATATGAGGTTAACTTTATAAATTTTCTGAAAAATCATCTCCAGCTTTAATTTCATCTTATGTTTGCTGGCAGACATCTCTTAAAACCATTCCTTCTCTATCTTTTGTTAACTCCCAAAAGGAGAGGCTTTTGTCTTTCAAAGAACCAAATTTGTTCCCTCTCCTGCATCTTAAACTTTGTAGGTACACAACAGACATTAATTGATGACAAATACATCTAACAGCTTTTAAATTTATTCATGGGATCATTCTTCTATTTAAAGAACATCTTTATATACTTTCCATTCTTCAGCAAAAGAAAAAAAAAGCAAAAGACTATTTCCTCTTGCCAGCTCTGTATTTAACATCTGCAACAGAGCACAATGTGTGCCTGTTTTAAACAAATGTGTAGGCACACTGGTTATCTTGATTTAGGAACATTAGTGACAATATAGAGAATTATAGTTTCTAGCAGGAAATTTAACCTTAGGGCTCAAAGTTAATGGAAAATGCTATTGTTCTTTGGGAGGAGTAAGGAAATGCCGTTGTAATAGTATTATGCTAACCTAGCTTTGGCCATAATTTTCCCAGCTATAGGGTTGATACTAGGTTGTGTGCATACCTTGAGTGGCTGTAATCTATGGTCAATTCACTAACATAGGCCAGCCAGAAGAATTAGCTGTATGCATCAACACAATTTGACTTCTAAACTCACTTACATATGAAGGAATTGGAAGAATTTGAAAAAGTTGTTTCATTCCCTTTTTTCTGGCTTCTTTTTTTTAAATACCATATTAATATATTTCTTACTATTACCATTTCTTAATGGTTATTGGTCATGTGTAACATGCTTTGTATCTCTACAAAGTGTCAGAACTTCCCCCAGGAAAGCCTATGCTAAAGAATACTGTTTGCAAAGTACTTGGAAATCCTTGGATTAAAACTAACTGTATCAGAGTAAAACTATTTGTATTAACATACCATATGCTAACCCATATGTTATCTATTAAGGGAATATGTGTGATATTGAAAATAGGTATCCAGTGCATTAGCTTGTCCTATTTTTATAGTTTGTACCACAGGTATGCCAGGGTCAAAACTTCAGTGTTTAAATGCCCCAAACTTCAGCCTATCCACAGATATTTGATGAGCTCCTTAGTGAGTATTTGGCACTATATTTATCATTACAGCTGCATGTGAGAGCCACGAGCTTCCTATCCTCAAGCACATGTCACACTTGGGTTTCTCATGACAGACCCATATGCTTGAAAATAACAGGTTTCACTATTTTCCCTGCCTTCCTTCCACTTGAATAAACTTGGCTGTGTGAGACATGCTAATCCTGCAAGGGCTGAGGTCATTGTCTCTTGGGCTCTATACTGAATGAAGACCAACCCTTAATCTTGCTCTATAAAGGACTGTTAATACTTGCTTCAGCTGGTAGGACAGCATAACACTATCTCTCAAAACTTGTATGGGTGCCCCACCTTTTCCCCCAGAAGATTCTAAGTCATTACTCTGAAGAACTGTATTTTTAACAAATTTTATTAAAACAAAAAACAAAAAAAAAAAAAAACAGCAGTGATCTGCAGAAAGGACTCCTTTTTGCCCATATCTATAGTATTAGGTATATTGCATAGAAGGCCTAGGCTCTTAGATCTGGACCATCTCACTTAAAAAATTCTATGAGATTTATAGACATCAAATTTCATAAGTATTTGAACATCTTGACTGACATAGAAGATTTTTTATTTCAATTCATGAACTAGCCAGGCATGTCCACATAAGACATGAACATATTTCATTACATCACCAATACTTACTATATACCTCATATCAAACTCTTAAGGGGGTTCATGGTAACATGTGCTAGTTATATGAGTATGTAAGTGTCTGGCATGAAAGAAGTCTTAGCCAGCAGCATCTATTATTTATGTGGTAGCTGTTTATATGTGACACTTTTTTATCCTGCACTAAATGACGTGGGTTTTTCATGAATATAATGAGGCAGCATTAACATAACTCTTAGAAATGTTGCTAAGTGTAATCCATTAAAATAGATCAGTGAATGACACTTTTAGAACAAAACAAAGATTCTTCCCTCTTTCCATTCTTTCGCTCTTTCTTTTTTCCCTCCCTTTTTTCTTCTCTTTTCCCCTACTTCCTTCCCTCTTTCCTTCTTTCCTTCCTTCATTCCATCCTTCCTTCCTTCCTTGATTCCTTCCTTCCACCTTGAAGCAAAGGTAAAGATAGTAGGTGCTCATAAAGAAGGAAGAGGATATTGTGGGGAAGATGACAGAGGAGAAGCTGGGAAATAAACAAGCTCTCGCATAAAAACCAGTTTTAGTGTTCCAATGAATAGTCCAAGGCTAGAGAGTCAAACCAAGTCCATCATCATAGTACCGAGAGTTTGGCCAGAGAAGAAAATTTCAGGCATCTTGGTTAAGGAGACAGATTCCTGTCCTCACCAGTGTCTATGGATGTGGCACCAGCGGCTGCTGTCTTGGCCACCATATCAGCAGAGAGAGCTTGGGACAAAGGCACCAGAAGCAGTGTGTAAGTGGATTCTACACACTGCCAGCAAGAACTGACAAGGAGCAGAAATCTTCATCCTGCTGACCACAGACATTCACAGACTGTGGACAGCCTGGAAACCAAGAGAAAGGAGTAAGTACCCCCCACAACACATCCTTACTCCTCCATGAGAAGAATTCCATCTTTGATACTGACAAAGACCAGGCCAGAGCAGCTAGCACATAACTCAGGCCTTTGAAGAAGACAACAGGATCCATTCAACAGGTCAAAGGAACCTGACTGGCTTGGTTCAGCTCCACCCAGGGGAAAGTTGTCCTCAGGCAGAGGAATTTCTGCCCACAGAAGAGTGACTTTCTTCACTGTGTATAAACAGAGCCAGAGGCTGTGCCACCACACTGCAGCACAGGCAGCAGACCCAACTCCAGGAGGGTAAAAGAAAACAGTTGGAAGCTCAGTAAACATAAATCCTGTGAATGGCTCCAGGCTGGGCTCTGTGAGTGTCTCAGGAGCTAGCCCCTCAGGGAAAAGCAACTGATTGCTGACAGGCCTCAACCCTACCTATAACCTAGCCCATTACATCAACTCCAAGCTAGAGGAAACAGCCATCTCCTTTTGTGATACTCAAAGCAGGTCGCTTTCCCCGAAATAGCCTGGGAGGAGAGTCATAAAGTCCCTGGTAAGGCAGAACGTCATTCTGTCTGCTCAAACAAACTGATTTAAGAAACCAATCAAGCCACAAGAAACCAAACATGACGAGCAAACCAGTGATTCCACCAAGAGACTGGTTACGGACACAGGAGAGACACAAGATTCCCCACACACACACAAAAAAAAAACAAAATTGAACAACTCTTTTTTATACCTAATTTTTTAAATTAAAAAAATGTTTTCTATTCTTTTCATTTTTATTTTAGTTTTTTAAATTCTTCTTGTACACTTTTGCCTTTTGGTCATTTTTATTTTTTTGCTTTACTTATCTGCTGTTCTGTTCATCCCCAGATATAGACCAGTCTTTGATTAGACCTTATCCTTCATTGTGTGAATACTTCATTTAGATGTCAATACTCAATATCAATTTAGATATCAAATACTCAATTCACAAACTCAGCCTTAATACCTTTAATTGTAGTATTACTTCTTTATACTTATATAAATTATAAGTGTTTCATTTTTTTTCTTTTTTTTCTTTTTTTTTGGCCAGTTGTGGGGCTTTCGTTTTTAATTTTTTTATTTTTCCTTGTTCCTTTTTCTGTAGGTCTCACCTCCTTTCCTTTGATCATTTTCCTCTCTCTGAATTTAGGTCTTGGTTTTATTACCTCTCTCCCTTTCCCTCCCCATATTTCTCTAATCTTATTTTTGCCTCACAATTCTCCCTAAACCTATTCATTTCTGGTCTGCTGACTCCTTCTTCGATTTTTTTAGTCCAGTAATCCATACTTGTTTGTTGTTGAACTAGATTGTATCTGATGAACTAGATTGTATCTGTACTCATTTTGACTTTGTCAAACAGTCTGTGCAACTACAGGGCTCTGGTTGATGCTTGCCTTAAAATAGTGTTCTACCACAGAATTTGTTTGGCTATCATATCCAAATAGACAGAACAAGTCAAAGAAACACAAGACAAATGGCAAGTCCAGATATCTCAACTCCCACCCATGATAATCAAGCAACAGAGCAGATAATGAATAATCCAGACGAGAGTTCCCAAAATGATCTACAAACACTACTGGTAAACAGGCTGAATGAAAATATTGAAAGTCTGCAAAAGACTTTCTGTGAGCATGATAGGGAAATGTGTGAGCGTGATGAGGCTAACCAAAATTAATACAGGAATTTTGTGAGTGTGAGGAGGCTAATCAAAGATTAATAGAGGAATTGAGAGAATGGCATGAGAATAAACAAAGATTAATAGATGCATGCATGGAATCCAAAAACAGAAACCTGGAGGACCCGATGTAGGCCACAAAGGGAATGCTGAATGAATACCAACAGAATGAAAGGGAGTACAATGAAACTATAACCAATCAACTAAGGAATCTGAGAGTGAACACTGAAAACCAAATTAAAGAGGTAAAGTACTCCATACAAGATTTAAAACAAAGCTCCCACAAAGAATTTGAAGCCATCAAATCTGACCAATTAGAAGGAAAGGAAATAAGAAACAAAGTAGAAAGTTTTAACAGTAGGTTAGACCATGCAGAAGATTGAATCTCTGGGATTGAAGACAGCCTAGACATTATAGAGAAATAACAGATGAGTATTCAAGACAAATCCAAAAAATATGATAGATCAACTCAACATTTAAAAGATACCATCAGAAGGCCTGATTTAAGGCTAATGGGTGTAGAGGAGGGCCTAGAAGCAGAGCTAAATGTATAGGAAATTTATTTAACAGGATCCTAGCAGAGAGCTTCTCAAACACACAAAAAGATAGGCCCATTCATATGCAAGAAGCCTTTAGAACCCCAAATAGACCAGACCAGAACAGAACATCCCACTGTCAAATTGTAATCTATACAGGATCTATTGAGACCAAGGAAAGGATCTTTAAAGCTGTCAGGAAGAAAAGATCAATCACCTATAAAGGGAAACCAATCAGAATAACTTCAGATTTCTCAGCAAAGACAATGAAAGCAAGACGAGCCTGGAATGATGTATGCCATGCCCTAAAAACAAACAACTGTCAACCAAAAATACTATACCCAGCTAAACTCTCCTTCATAATGGGAGGACAAAAAAAAAAAAAACTTCCACAGCAAAGAAAAATTGAAACAAAATATCCATCAAACCAGCCCTACAAAAGATACTTAAAGATGTCCTACATGTAGAAAACCAACAAGAGCACATAACGGACAAGAAACATCCCTGAAATAGGGAATCCAAGAATCATAGGGAGGATCTAGGTGGCACAGCCCACAAGAAGGTGGATAACATGACAGGAAGTACCAAATACCTCTCAGTCCTAATTCTCAATATTCATGGACTTAACTCTCCAATTAAGCAACATAGATTGTCTAGTTGGATAAAAAAAGCAAGATCTTCCTTATCTACTATCTTCAAGAGACACACCTTGCTCACAAAAACAAACATTCTGAAAGTGAAAAGCTGGAATAAAATGTGCCAAAGAAATGACATCAATAAACAGACAAGAGTACCAATCCTTATATCAGATAAAATAGACTTCAAATTAAAATTAGGAAGAAAAGAAAGTCATTACATACTAATTAAGGGATCTCTCCTTCAGGAGGATATTACAATTCTAAATATCTATTCACCAAACAATGGAGCACCCAAATTTATCCACGAAACACTACTTTCTCTCAAATCTCACATAGATCCAAAGACATTGTGGGGACTAACACACCACTACCTGCACTAGATAGATCAACGCAACAGAAACTCAGCCAAGAAACTTAAGATGCAAACAACTGCATAGATTAACTAGACTTAATATATATCTACCGAATATTTCACCCAATAGCATCAAAATACCTGTTCTTCTCAGCAGCACATGGAACATTCTCCAAAATAGATCACACTAGACAAAAATAGACCACAAATAGACAAAGAAAATTTGTCCAATTTCAGAAACATTGAGATTATGCATTTTGTCTCAGACCACAAGGAATAAAATTAGAATTCAACACCAAAAGCCACTAAAGAAAGTCCTGTAACACATGGAGGCCGAACACCACACTGTTGAACCACCCGTGGGTAATGGAAGAGATTAGAAAGGAAATTGAAGTGTTCATTATATTTAACAAAAATGAACACACAAATTACCAGCTCCTCTGGGACACAAGAAGATAGTACTCAGAAGCAACTTTATAGCTCTGAGTTCCTACACCAACAAATTGGAGAGATCTGAAACCAACAATTTAATGAGGCACCTGAGGCTCCTTGAGCAGCAAGCTAAACCCCAATCCAGTAGACAGAAACAGGAATTTAAATCAGAATTAAATGAATTAAAGTCCAAAAAATCCAGAGAAAGAATCAACAAAACAAAGAGTTGGTTCTTTGAAAAAATTAATAAAATTAACAGATTCTTAACAAATCTTATCAGAAAAAGTAGAGAACACACCCAAATAAACAAACTCAGAGATGAGAATGGAAACATCACCACAGAAACAACCATGATTCAGAATATTATAAGGGAATGTTTCTCAAACCTTTATGCTAATAAGTTTGAGAATCTGGAAGAAATGGATGAATTTCTAGCAAATATTGACATACCTATACTGAACCAAGATGATTTAAATCAACTTAACAGACCCGTATCAAGCATCGAAATAGAAACAGCAATAAGAGACCTCCCACCAGAAAAGCCCAGGACAAGATGGATTTACAGCAGAATTCAACAAGGCCTTCAAAGCAGAATTACACCAACATTACTCCAACTCTTCAATGAAATTGAAAGTGAAAGTTTACTACCAAACTTCTATGGCTTCTATTAAGCCATCATAACCCTCATCCCAAAACCAGACTCATCAAAGAAAGAGAACTATTGACCCATTTCTTTGATGAACATCAATGCAAAATGTCTCAACAAAATTTCGGCCAATTGACTTCAACAACTCAACAAAAAATCATGTACCACAATCAAACAGGATTAATTTCAGGGATGCAAAGCTGGTTCAATATACACAAATCAAAAATATAATTCATCACATCAACAAGAGCAAAAATAAGAACCACATGATTATCTCAATACATGCAGAAAAGTATTTGACAAGATCCAACACCCCTTTTTGATGAAGGCTCTGGAAAAACTAGGAATCCATGGAACATTCCTCAATATAATAAAGGCTGTGTATGACAAACCTAGAGCCAGCATTATACTTAATGGCGAAAAGCTAAAGCCATTTCCTCTAAACTCAAGAATGAGAAAAAGATGTCCACTCTCTCCACTTCTCTTCAATTTGGTATTAGAATGCCTAGCTACAGCAATAAGAAAAGATACAAACATAAAGGGGATCCAAATAAAGAAAGATGAAGTAAAACTCTCCATCTTTGCAGATGATATGAGCTTGTATTTAAAGCGCTCCATGGACTCCATTCCCAAGTTACTCAAGATGATTCAAAACTTTGGCAAAGTAGTAGGGCATAAAATTAACCCTCAAAAATCCATGGCTTTCCTATATGCCAATAATGAGAAGAGTGCAGCTGAAATCAGGAAAACAACTGCTTTCGTAATAGCCCCACAAAAAACAAAACAAAACAAAATAAAACAAAACAAAACAAAAAACCTAGGAGTTAACTGAAGATGTGAAGGACCTCTATGACAAAAACTTTAAAAACCTAAAAAAGGAAAGTAAAGCAGAACTAAGGAAGTGGAAAAACCTCCCATGCTCCTGTATGGGATGATTAACTTCACAAAAATGGCAATACTGCCAAAGGCCATCTACAAATTCAATGAAATACCTATCAATATCTCACCTCATTCTTCAATGAAATAGAAGAAGCAATCCAAAAATTCATATGGGACAATAAAAGATCCCAAATAGCAAAAACACTCCTTA
>NW_027206290.1:56777202-56819702 GCF_024711535.1 Dipodomys merriami | reverse complement strand
TATACCATTCTACAAATTTTGACAAAGGTGATTTCATAGCTGCCAACAGTCAAGATATACAAAGATACCATCCAGCTTCCTCCTGGCCAATTCTCCATTATCCCTGACCCCTGGCAGTCACTCTACCACTTCCTTCCTTGCTCCTATAGGTTTGCTGTTTCCAGAAAGTCACCTACACAGAATCATACAATCTGTGGTCTTTGGAGTTTATTTGATATTCATCTGTGAGGTTGTATGCGCTGGCTTTTTAAATTATACCACAGCTGGATTCTCTATTCGCCAGTTAAAGGACAATTCAGTTGTTTCCAATTTTGATCAGTTATCAGTTATAAATAAATCCATTAGAACTGTTCCTATGCCTGGTTTTGTGTGACCCTGTTTTCATCTCTTTTGAGTAAAGCCCTAGGAAATAGTATTTCTTGGTTTATGTTAAGTGCAGCTTTATTCCTATAAAAGTAAAAAACATTCCCAGAATGGATGTATCATTTGGTAAAGCTATTAGCAATGTTTGCGAGTTTTACTGGTTTCAAATTCTCACCAGTACTTGGCATTACCATTTTCTCTTTATTTTAAGCAATTATTTCCTTTAGCTGCAGGGCACAAAATTCGGAAGATATTAAGATAATATCTTATAAAATGAAGATAATACCGTATTATTAAACATGTCATAAAATTGAGAAACCTTAGTATTATTAAAATATACCATGAAATAATTGCTATCACTTTTATGAATTAGTAATATAAAACTATGCCATTGCTCCTCACCTTCCTTTCTAAAAAAAATTCCTCTTCATAGTAAACCTGACCTGGGCCCACCCCTTCCCTAGCAACAAATGGAGTTAGATGTCCCTAGAGCAGCCTCTGTTCTGTCCCGCCTGCAGTTAACCTCTCCTCACTCCACACCTCACTAGAATTAGTCCTGAGACAATTCCACCCAGCTGTCAAGGCCCAAAGTGCATTGTAGAGGACAAGTGTCCACTTCTCCAGGTGGAAGCTGCTAGGTTTTAGGCAATAATTATCTCTAACACGTCATTCCCATCCGTCCTGTAGAACAATGGGAAGCAGGGGTGGTCGTCCAAGCCTGCAAGCTCAAGCAGGTGCTGGGTATTAGGCTGCGCCAGCGCGATCTGATCTGTAGAGCTGTCTTTGAGGGGCCAAGGCACCACAGCCTCTCTCTGGGCTGCCTCTAGGTTGTCTTCAAACTTCACGTCTCCAAAGGCTTGCCGCTCCTCCAAAACTTCCATGTTGGTGGGGCCTGGGACGGCCTCAGCAGCAGGGGTCTGCGCGGCTGCCCGGATCTGGCCTTGGTGCCCTGCGCCCTCACCTGCAAGGCACCACAGCAGCTCCTGCAGCTCTTCCTTCTTTTCCTGCTTCTCCTGGGCCAGTTCATCCAGGTTCGCCATCTGTCCCTCAGAGAATACAGTGGCCTCTGCAATGGTGGGCATGTGTTCTGACAGCTGGCTGCATCCATGTTGGAGTTCATCCGATTGCTTCCGATAGTCCACCTCGCGGGGCAGGTTGTGGGTGAAGCAGATTTTCAGCTTTTTCTTGGGTGCCTGTGCGTCCTGCTTTCTCTCCCCAGCAACGTTGTGGTTCTGGCTCTCTGGGAAGCGGGTCTGGCGCTCCAGCTTTATCTGGCACTGGGCTGCCAGGTTAGCCAGGCAACTGCAGCGGGCCTGCTGCTCCCGCAGCTGCCGGCTGAGCCTCTCTTTTTTTGATTCAGCAACATGCATCGCGTCAAGGTAAAAATCCCACATGGTTTGTGGGTTGTCTACGTCCTCGGGGACAGTCACATCATGTGGAGTCACCTCCTCACCCTTCTCTGCTTGGTCCACTCCTTTGCCTTCCCTAGGGAAAGCCAGGAAGCTCAGCTGGGCCCTCAGCTGCTCATTCTGATGTCTGGTGACTTTCAGACTTTTCAGAGTGTTCTGTAACTTTCGATAGACCCTGTGGCTCTTCACCTGCTCCTGCTTCAGCTGCTCCAGCAGCTGGGTCTGATTCAGCAGGTACTGCTGCAGGGCCTCCTTCTCTGAGATCAGCTGCTCAATGGAGGCCATGTGCTGTTCACAGGTGGCTCTGAGCTCCTGCAGCTGGGCCAGGGACTGGTCATGCTGCTCCTGCAGATTCTGAGCTGCTTGGCTCTCTGACTCAGCCATCTCTTCCAAGTCTCCTAACTTTTTCTCTAGCTGGCCCAGCTTCTCCTGCAGATGTCTTTTCACCTGCTGCTCTGAGCGCAACACACTGGCCAGTTCCTCCTTCTCACCACTCAGCCTGTGGAAGGCATCCTGCAGCTGAGCCAGCTGATCGTTCAGCTCTCGGTTGTGCAATAGAGTGCATCTTGTGGTCTCATGGTCTCTTTCCATTGTCTCAAGGATCCTGTGTTGATCCCAGGCATGTTGATTCCACACCTTGGCCTGCTGCTCCAGAAACCATAGCCGCTCCTGCTGCTCCAGATTCTGGAGATGGAGGCTCTGGTTTTCCTGTACCTGGATGTAAAGTTGCTCCTTCAGGTTCTCGAGCTTCTTCTGCATCTGATAGGCCTGGGCCTGCAGCTGCTGCTCAGCCTGAGATGGTCCTATGGGGAGCAGAGGGGGCAGCAGCTCTGCCAGCTGCTTTCTCAGTTCTAGCAGGTTCGTCCCTTGGCCTTTCTCCTCTCTCAGCTGGCTCATCTTCTCCAAGAGCTGTTGGACATTCCACATGGAGCTCTCCACCCTCAGCTTCTCTGCAATGCTATCTCTTTCCAATCTTAATGTTGTCACTAACTCCTTCATGCTCTGTAGCTCTCTCTCCAGCTCTGCCCGTTCCTCTATTCCCTTTTGTTGATTATGTCCAGATGGAGATTCCCTAGAGAATTGAAGGAGGAGGACTTCCGACATGTTGTTACTGATTCCAGTGTCTATGGAAAGGACACTGGCAGGGAAGGACACAGCAGGAAGCTCAGGGTCAGTGTCTTTGGTCATACCCTTGGTTGATTTCTGATCCCCAGTGATGTTTGCCTTGAGGTTACCTCCCTTTTTAGTTTTCTTCTTTCTGTTGGCTTCAGTGGACCCATCAGGACAATTTCTCTCCAGGAATTCTTGCAATAGTTTCTGTCCTGCATCTGTTTCTTTCTGTCTTGTCTGCTCAGACATGCCAGGGATGGGATGGAGAAGGTTGGGTGGAGGACACATTCCCAAGCTCTCTGAAATCACTTTTATTCTGGCTCAAACACCACTATGTCTACTTCCTACAGAATCTCCTTAATCACCTCGAGCCTCACTACTACCAAGAACCTCTACCTCCCTCAACTGCTGTTATGGTGTGAGCTAATAGAGGAGAATAACAGTGGCACTAAGCAGCATGGAATGTGGGTGTGGCCTCAATTCTTGTATCCTATTGGTCAGAGAAGCATGAAAGAAAAGGGGCATGGCCAGATCCTTGTGATCCAGGCAGAATGGGTGGAGTTATGATGAAAGCTGCTCCTGCCACTCCTCCCCATCCACACTGCTGGATATTTTCACAGCTCTACTAGAGGCTGTTCAAGATGAGGACCTCCACCACACACAATGGTAGTCATGGAGTACTTCTGAGAGAGATCACTCTCAGGCTACTTCCCTAGACCTTCTTGTATTGCAGATTTTCAGTACCAGGCTTGGGGGTGAGGGGGAGGGAATCAGGCCCCAGAGCTCAGGTGGCAAGTGAATAACAAGCAGCAGTGTATCACTTTACAGTCCCTTCATTTCACAACTTGGCCCCATATTTTCATGTATTAGAATTGGCCTCCAATGTGTTTACCATCCAGTCCTCCAGATGGTCCCAGGTGCACAACTCCATCCCTCCTTAGCAGAAAATTCCTGATCCTGGAAGTGAATCTATCCTTCTCCCACCTGGATCCAGTCCTGAGTCCTGAATCTATTTCCTAGCTACTGCTCCTCTCTCACCCCTAGTGTACAAGCTGTTTCCATAACAGAGGCTGTTGCATCCAACCATCTTTTTTCTAGGGGACTGAATCAGAACTGAAAAGTTGCCAGAGCCTTCCAATACACAGCATGTGAATGCTCTTCCCTTTGATCCTGACCTAAACGCAGCCCACATATCTCAGCTCTCTTCAAGATCTTCCCCTCAGTGACGGCTTAATAACCACATGTGATTCACTGTGGCTATCATATTGGGTTCACCTAGACATTCCATTCATTTTCCTGACTCCCAATAAAAGGATACTTCAGCACAAGTAGCCGATTCTAAAATTCATGTTCTTAGTGCTGGTTTAAATGTAAACTAGATAATACAATAAACAGTTTACAAGTACTTTATATACAATAATCTCACTTAATCCTAGTCTTTTTCTCTTTATGCATGTTTGATTGACAAGAAAAGACTCCCCTAAACTTTGTCAAATGGGGTTACATATTCCTTGAGCCAGCGAGCATTTATAATCTGCTTTTACCTGTTGTTATTATAAGAAAAA
Organism: Dipodomys merriami; assembly: GCF_024711535.1. Lineage (NCBI taxonomy): Eukaryota > Metazoa > Chordata > Mammalia > Rodentia > Heteromyidae > Dipodomys > Dipodomys merriami. The sequence goes on along the minus strand of NW_027206290.1, from coordinate 56,815,255 downwards.
GCAGTCTTTTCTATCAAACCAAAATGTCTCCATCTTGTAACCTGGCATCATTATGCACTGGTATTTCTTGGTAGTTATATTTTCTGGACTCATTTGCTTTTTGACTTCAAACTGTAGCTGTCAGCCGTGTTGTTTATAACCAGCCAGCCATGTAGAGACTATGAGTCCTTTCCAACAAAATTAAAAAACCACCGCCCCCCCCCAAGTGGTAACTATTTCACTGATAGATAGAATGCTTTCTAGCTCCCTTAAAGCACGCTCCCCCCTCCCTCCAGTCAATCATAGCATGTGAGCTCCACTGGGAGAGGGGACAGCACCACCACTTGTTTAGAGTGGAAGCCAAGTGGGCCATCCTGTCTGGTGTGCCTGCTTAACTCTGGGTAGAGGGGCTGCCTACCCTTCTGCACAGAAGTAAATTGCCTTGATTAGATTTCCTTTATCTCTTGTGTGTCTAATTTTCTGAGAGTAAAGGGTTAATTTCTCGTGTGTCTCATTTTGCCAGTGCTTCCAGTGATTGGAGATTCATCTAGGATCCACATCCATCCAGGAAGGTCAGCCAGGCTTCCTTTCCAGGGTGATGCATCCTGCTGCCCAGTTGTAGCAGCCCCAGGACTGGGCCAGCATTAATGACTTCCCCAATCAGCAAATGAACTCGACCCTTGGAAATTTTCACAAATGTGCATAAAAGAGCTCTAAAAGTCAGGCACCAGTGGCTCTGAGATCTGACAATGACTGTTCCAAGCCAGCCTTTGCCCACGAAGCCCCTACCTTTCTGGGTTAGGGCCAGCTGCACCTGCTCTTGATTCTGCAGGCTCCTGGCCACTTGACTGCTGTGACTGCTGCTGCACATTAGAGTCAGTTTGGCATCAGAGGACACTGCCAGGCTAGAGATGACCAGTTGTCCTAGGATCTGTTGGCCCAGGACAGTCCAGATTTAGCCACATTCAGCCAGGGAGCCTGTCAAGAGCACCTGCTGACAAAGCCAAAGCAAAGCTCTTAAAGGTCAATATTAAACTAGCTAACTTTATATGAGAAGAACTTGCCTCACACTAATTAGGCAGTTCATAGTAACATTCCATCTGTAATTATGTCTACTTATTCAGTACCGTTTTGATTAGTGTTGATATCTGCATGAGCATTGATACCAATTTCCCTAGACAGAACTCCTAGATTTTCTTTTCCTGGTGCCCCCCAATAGATTCTGCCTGAAGGTTATAACTCCTTGCTTCCCTTTGACATCTTTAAAGCACCCAACAACCTTCCTCTTTTCACCCTGAGTGAAACATTGGCATAGCTCCTACTTTCAAGAATATGCCTATGAAGACACTTTTAAAGCTGGCCACCAGTGGCCAGATTTGCCTGCCCAAGTTGGTTTTGAACTGTGATTCTCAGATCCTAGCCTCCTGAGTAGCTAGGCTTGCAGATATGGGTCCGGTTTTACAAATAAAATGGCTTGAGTTGGCTGGTTTTGTTTTGTTTTGTTTGTTTGTTTTTGGTAATTAGGCAGAGAAACAAAATTCCATATCTGATCCAACTGCTGACTTTTCCTTTGCTTTGTCCTTGGCTGGAGGTGTGTGTGTGTGTGTGTGTGTGTGTGTGTGTGTGTGTGTGTGTGTGTGTGTGTGTGTGTGTGTGTGTGTGTGTGTGTGTGCGTTCCAGTCCTGGAGCTTGAACTCAGGGCCTGAATACTGCCCCTGAACTTTTATTGCTCAAGACCAGCACTTTACACCACTTCCAGCCTTTTCTGTTTATGTGGTACTGAAGAATGAAACCCAGGCTTCATGCATGCCAGGCGAGCACTCCACCACTAAGCAACATTCCCAGCCTTGGCTGAAGCTTTGGCATAGCTGAAGCAGGTACAAATGCCTTGACAGATGGATGAACCAAAAAAGACTTGATCTTTACAGCAGGTGGGACACTGACTAAGCTGGGAGCCACTTGAACCCATTGATGATAGAATGGAGTACTGATCAAACACTTGGGTAGCCAGTCCGCAAACATATGCTGACAATATGGGAGTGGCCCTCCAAGAAGCAGGTATGCAGAGTTTGCTTTGTGATGGCGAGCACTTTTCCTGTAGAAGCAGCCACTGTCACCTGTCAGTTGGATGATCAGTTGCAGAAGGAAGTTAAAGGTACTTGTTGATATGTTCAGCTATGACTTCCCCACAACCACTCTGTCTCTAGTCTTAGCTGCACATCACTCAAGATTTCAGTGGTAACTATTTATGTTGTGCCAGTTCTAGGGCTTGAACTTGGAGTCTAGGTACCACCCCTAAACATTTTTTGCATAAGACTAGTGCTTTACCACCTGAGCCACAGGCTCTACTTCCAGATTTTTGCTGGTTAATTGGAGATAAGAATCTCACAGACTTTCCTACCAAAGCTGGCTTTCAACCATGATCCTCAGATCTTAAGCTTCCTGAGTAGATAGGATGACAGGTGTGAACCATTAGCACCTAGCTAGTGATTTTTTTTTTTTAATGTAGCTGAATTTATCTCTTAAAAAATGAATTCAGGTTCTGGGAAGGTGGCTCAGTGGTAGAGCGCTTGCCTTGCATGCCTGAGGCCCTGGGTTTGATTCCCCAGCACCACATAAGAAAAAAAAAAAGCCGGAGTGGTGCTGTGGCTCAAGTGGTAGAGCACTAGCCTTGAGCTGAAGAGCTGAGGGACAGCACCCAGGCCCAGAGTTCAGGCCCCACGACCGGACCCAAAAATAAATTAATTCAGGGTTTTGTGCCATTAGAGGCACTTCCCATGACAACATTATAAAATAAATCCTTTCATGGTTTTCTTTTCCATAGTAATAATAACTATGAGGAGCCTACAATGTGGTTTATTTTAATATGATTTCTGGTTATCTTTGCACTCTGAAATCAAATATATTCCCCCACTGATTTTAAATCTTGGCTACATCATGTACATATACATACACACATATAAACATGCAGAAATTCATTTTCACTTAAAATGAGCACCTATAAATTCTAATTTCAATTTGATAGATCCTGAGCTTCCATTGATACTCATACCACTTCAGAGTTTCTTTTTGCAGTATATCTAATTTGCCAGAGAAGACAGTTAAGTACCGAGGCATTCAGACTATTCTGATCAAAGCCTAGCTACCATAATAGTCTGGATGCAAATTAACAGGGAAGGAATTCAGTCTTGGGAAATTGTTACTGAAACTGGATTTGGGCTCTGTAAGAAACATATTGGTGGTTCATTTTCAAAGCTGGGTATCAAGACCTGATCCTGAGTTTAAAATTGCTAGGAAATTGCTCGCAAAGTAAGCTAGGTATCTGACCTGACCCAGAGTTCATCGTGACAATTGTAAAGTTCGTATAGCTGGAAAAGTTCCCAAGCAAACAGAATGTCAGGGAGAGGACAGCTCATGAGGAAATTCAAAGAAAATATCATTGTAAAAAAATAAAAACTTAAAATGGGAAGAAAGAGAGAAAGGAACCTTATGATGAAACAGTGAAACTTAGGCAGTATCTGGGAAGATTGTATACTCCAAAGTACTCAGCTAATGAGAAACTAGAGAAAGGGGTTTGTCCATTTGTTGAATAAAGGGTGCTTGTGCCTTCCCAGCAGACCCTCGATTTTGCAAGACTGTCATAAACCATTTAAAGTCTTATTTTTGTTGTACTTTGTGTCTCTGGGTCCATTTGAGCTTGAATAGGTGAACATGTTTCTCATAACTCTAGCCTTAAACTTCAGGAGTTCCACATGTGAGGTCTGGCCACTCACCCCTATTTGCCAAATAAAGAATTATGGTGAAGGACAGAGAAATGATATTATGTGGCAGTCATAAGAATGCAGAACTTCAGTACATTTTCAGTTGTCTTCAGCCTTTGATTATCCAAGCTACTCAGGCAGCTGGGATCTGAGAACTGTAGTTCTAAGCCAGCTTGGCAGGATAGTCACTGAGACTTTAATCTCCAATTAATTACCAAAAAAAGCCAGAAATGGATCTGTAGCTCAAGTGGTAGAGTATTAGCTTTAAGAGAAAAAGCTAAGCGAAGGTGCCAGGGCCCTAGAGTTCAAACAGGACACTGGGAGTAGGTATGCATAACTCTTAAAATTCCCAAATGACAAGTGAGACCTATTGACCATTATCCAAGTCTTTATCTCTGGAAGAGTTAAGTTGTCTGTCAGGGTCATCTCCTTAGCTTTTGGCTGTTGTGTTTCTTTGGAGCAATTTCCTCTTTTGCCATAAGATGATAAGAAGGCTTTGGCTTTCTGAGAGATAGTTTGCCTTAACACAAAGATAAATCTTGTTCTTCCTAGAGGTGATTGCAAAGTACCTGCCTGAGACACACTGGCTCATCTCAAAGGATACAGATGCAAAGTGCAGGACTGATTATCTAGCTTTTATGGGCTGAAGAAAAGCAGCTTTTAAATTGTCTAGTACAATAGGGGCTAAATTATGTCTTCCCCAAATTCATATGCTGATACACTAGCCCCTAGCACTTCTAAATGAAACCATATATTAGAGAGAGTCCTTAAAGAGTAGTTAAGTTAAAATGAGGTCAGGAGGGTGGACCTTAATGTAGCATGATAGTGGCCTTGTAAGAAAAAGAAATGGGAACACAGATACACACAATAAGCACATGAGAAGAAACAAACAAGGCAACCTTCTGCAAGCCAAGGAACTATCTTGGGAGAAATTAACTTCCTAGGCACTTTGGTCATAAGACTTCTGGACTCCAGAAATGTGGACAAATGCCCAGCACCAAAGGTTCATGCCTATAATTCTAGTTACTCAGGAGGCTGAGATCTGAGAATCCCACTTCAAACTGAACACTAGCAGATAAAAAAGCCAGAAGTGTAGGTGTAGTCCCAGAGGTATAGTGCCAGCCATGAGAAAGCTGAGTAAGAATACAAGCCCCCCCAGTCCAACACCCAGTACTGGTACAAAAGGAAGGAAAGGAGGGAGGGAGGGAGGGAGGGAGGGAGGGAGGGAGGGAGGGAAGGAATGGAAGGAGAAAAGGATGGAGGGAGGAAAGGAAGGAAGGAAGGAAGGAAGGAAGGAAGGAAGGAAGGAAGGAAGGAAGGAAGGAAGGAAGGCAAAGAAGGAAGGGAGGGATTAAGGGAGGGAAGGATGGGGGAAGGAAGGAAGGGAAAGGAAAGGAAAGGAAGGGAGAGAATGAGGGAGGGAGGAATTGAGGAAGGAAGGAAGGGAGGGAGGGAAAGAGGGAGGGAAGGAGGAAGGAACAGAGACAGATAGAGGAAGAGAGAAAGAGAAGCAAGCAGGCAAGCAATGTGGGCAAATACGCTTCTACTGTTTAAGTCTATGATGTTTTATTATGACATGATGCCCTAGCAAACTAATACAGAGATATACAGATGCAAATCAATTAGAAGTCTTTAGTTTAAAGTCGTGGTAATCGTCAACCTCATTGTCTTAGGTCATGTTCCCTGCACTATGCTGCTCAGCAGGGCTGCTTATAACAAGTTTGCTGGGAACTCATAAGAGTAGCACTTACAGGCATGTCTAGCTATGGTGTAATTGCCATAGGGGGCTTAGTTGATCCCAGGTGGTGCTCTGGAATTGGGCTAGGCCTTTTTGCTACCCAGAATGAGGTAAGGACAGGCACCACTGTTTTCTAGTAGGCTGTCCCCAAGAGGATGGTATAAACTTACATGGGCAGGCTATGTGTGACTGAGAGCTATTGCTGGGACCTGGCTAAAAATGGATAAGACATCAGCTCTTCTAGTTTGCTAAGTGCAAAATCATACAATCAAATCATGAAACTTTGTGTCTTCACAATTCATATATATATATATATATATATATATATATATATATATATATATATATAATACATATATATAAGAGTATTAAGGTTTGACTTCAGGTCTTGTATTATATATATTATACACACACACACACATACACACATATATAATGGTATTAAGGTTAGACTCAGGGCCTTGTACTTGATAGGCATTCTACCACTCTCCTGTTGCTCCATGGATAGGGGCAACAGGAGAATAGGATCACCAACAAGCATCGGGATTCTGTAGTCTCCTCATCCACTGTCAGGTGCTATTGAAGTTCCAGAGTGAGCTCGCAGTTTAATTTGCTGATTATAGAGGGAGACATTTATCATGGAACCAGGAAGAACCTGAATAGAGAAGGGGAGATAAGAAGAAGGACTGGCATTTTCCCCATCCATCTATTTTCCAAAAGGGGATCTAATTCCAGTAACCAAGTGTCAACTTTACTCCTACAACACAGCCACCAAGAGAGATGGCTCTGTGGCACTTCTTTGCCTTCAAATGTTTTCTGTCCCAGGTCACACAAATAGCAGATCCATCCATTTCCCTGAAATAAAAGCCATCAGGGAGGTCTTCCTGTATCTGTCAGAGGTTATGCGCAGTGTAGATAGAGTGGAGTAATGACATTGCCGAGTAATTGAAAGGGTTTAGAATGTGATTTCCTATTTTGTTCAGACAAAATAAAACCATTATCTGGGCTTCATCTTCTTTTCTTTTTAAAAGAAATTGTTTCCCAAGCTCTTTTGTGCTCAAAGCGTGTTGTAGCACCAAGAAACAATATTAGCCTGTCACAATTATAGATCAGCTCATCACCATAGTCAGCCTCCAATCTCCTTGGATTCTTAATAGAGGGAATAACTTTTCTGGGTCTATCTTATCCCCAGTTACTTTGCCTTTTGACAAAAAAGAAAAAGAAAAGGAAAAAGAAGAGGAAAAAGAAAAAGGATATTTCTGTAGCCGTTGATGCAGCTGTGGGTATCTCCTGCCAGCACCCACATTGTGAAACTGCAGGTAGTCACCTATGAAGAATCAAGACCACTCATTATCACACGGTGAGGAGAAATGAGACATGGAGGTACTGAGAGTATTTGCTTAAAGGAGTGATGAATATGCTTAATGCTAAAGAAGTTACCGTTTACCAGCATACTTCTTTCCTGTCACTAAGACACAGGTCCATGGGCTCAAGTGACCAAGCCACTGAGGGTATTAGGAAAGTTCTTGCTATCTTCTCTCACACACTTTACCCCTGCTAACCCAGGAAGCCATGCCACAATGCCATGACTTCACCTTATTCAACACCCTGCCACCAGGTGGACTCTGATTATTAGATGCCAGATCACTAGCTCCACACTGCCAAGTTTTATTTATTTTTTATCTTTTTTCATTCTAAGGACTTTCCAAGCAACAGATTTTATTGCAGCCTCCTATAGCTTCCCATGAGTAGTAGAAGATTTAGTGGAAGATTTAGTAGAAGATTTAGTTCTCCAGGAACCAAAATGTCTTTAATTCACCTCTATAGGTGGGTAAAAAATATACAGCCATTGATTTGCCCACTATTTTTAAAAATTGTAATTGTAAATTTAATTTGCAATGTTTAATTTATTTTGTAACATTTAACTTGCAATTGTGAATTAAAATTGCAATATAACACAACATCAACCATTTAACCATTATAAGTGTACAGTTTGGTGACATTAAATACATCCACATTATGAGGAAAATCACCATTATATACTTTTAGAACTTTTTACTGTTTCTAAACTGAAAGTCTGTATCCACTAAACACTAAATCCCAACTTCCCCTTCCCTGGGAAAGACTATTCAATTTTTTTTTGTCAGTCATGGGGTTTGAACTCTGGACCTGGACATTGTCTCTCAGCTCTTCAGCTCAAGGCTAGAGCTCTACCACTTGAGCCACGGTGCCACTTCCTCAATTTTGTTTGCCTCTGTGAACTTGATTATTCTAGGTAGAGAGTAGAATCATGCAATATGTGCCTTTTTGTGTCTTGTTTCCTTTAAGAATATCTTTGAAGTATATGCATATTCTCATTATCACATATGACAGAAAGTTATTTCTTTTTACAGCTGAATAATATCCTTTATGTATACATATACCATATTCTATTTATTCATTTATTGATTGATGGGTTGTTTCCACTTAAAAGAATGTTGCTCTGAAAATGAAGATACAAACATTAGTTCAAGTCCCAACTCTCAGTTCCATTTGGCATATAGCCAGATGTGGGGCTACTGCATCGGGTGTTCTGTGTTAAACATTTTGAATTACTTCCATACTTTGTTGCCCATCATTACAACTGCATCATTTATGCTATGTTCCTACCACTAATACACAAGGGGTCCAGTTTGTCCACACCTTCTCAAGGTCAATTACATTCTGTTTTCTTTTCTTTTTCTCTTAAAAAAAATCTTATTCTAACACATCTCACTGGAGTTGTTACATGTAGTGATCATAGTTTATTCACTAAGTTTCTACAAAAGGAAGGAAAGAGAAGAATATGGAAAAAAATTCTAATGAAGGCAAGGTCATTGAATGCCCATTACAGACACTGGGGAGATAACACATCCTAGGCATCTTTTTAGTCTAACTGGATGTTTCACCAGATGAGGATTAGGGCTTTCCTCAGCTGCCTCGTTTCCAAGCAGAATCACAGGTCATTGAGATTCATTCACATAAAGCATTCAGAAACCCTTAGATAAAGGAGAATCTCATAAACTGGCATGTTGAATTGAAACCTTTTGCACAACTATTTTAAAAAATATTAATAAAGGAGAGTCTTACAAGGTGAAAGTTTTAGCAAGAGCATATAAAAGGGTTAAAGTAGGGAGAAACAGAGAAAGAGCAAGAAACATTTCCTATTCCCCACACAAGAAATGGAAGTTACAGACTCAAAATGATGGTTTCTATTTGTAGCTTTTATACTTTCCAAGCTAGGAGAATATACAGTGTCATTTAGTCTAGCAACATCAGATCTTTTCTAGTTGAGTGAGGTGGGTGCTGTTTATTTCTCTAAAATATGGATATATCTGGGTTTTTTCATTTTTTTCACTATCCACTTATGAAAAGTGCAGCTTTTCAAAAGAATCATTTCAAAGGAGAGGACGCTTACAGAGTTGTTCTTCTGTCTCCTTGTCTTACAACTTAACATCCTGAAGTAGGTGCAGTGGAAAGATAGCTTAACTGTCTTTTCTCAGCTTACTTCCTAATTTCAACTTCAAAGTTGATTTTTTTCTTTGCCATTACTGGGGCCCAAACTCAGGGTCTTACATCATGCTTGGATTTTTTGTTTGCAGCAGGCATTCTACTTGAGCAATACCTCTACTTCAGCTTTTAGCTACCTAACTGGAAACAAGAGTCCTGTGGAATAGTCTATCTGAGCTGGCTTTGAAACACAAACCTTAGCCTTCGGAGTAGCTAGGAGGAGCAAGGAGTAAAGCTAGCCTGGCCAGACAATTCCTTGAATCTCCAGTTAACTAGCAAAAAGCCAGAATGGAGGTATGGCTTAAGAGAGAGTGCCAGCCATGAGCAAAAGTTGAGTGAGAGTCAGCTCTGAGTTCAAACCCCAATACTGGCAGGCTCAGGCACAAAATGAAGGAAGAAAGAAAAGGAAGGAGGAAAGAAGGAAGGTGGGAAAGAAGGAAGGAAGGAAGGAAGGAAGGAGGGAAGGAAGGAAGGAAGGAAGGAAGGAAGGAAGGAAGGAAGGAAGGAAGGAAGGAAGGAAGAAAGAGCCAGAAATGGCTCAAGTGGTAGAGTGGTAGAGTGCTAGCCTTGAGCAAAAGAAGCTCAGGGACAATTGCACAGACCCTGAGTTCAAGCCCCACGGCTGGTTAAAAAAAAAAAGCTTTTGCATTTTAAAAGATATCATAAATTGGGTGCTGTGTCTCATGCCTGTAATCTTAGCTGCTCAGGAGATCTGAAGATTGAGGTTCAAAGCCAGCCAGGGCAGGAAAGTCCATGAGATTCTTATTTCTTATTTCAAATAAACTACTTAGAAAAAGCCGTAAGTTGAGCTGTGGTTCAAGTGGTAGAGTGCTATTCCTGAGTGAAGGAAGCTCAGGGGCAGTGCTGAGCCTCTGAGTTCAGCGCGCGCACACACACACACACACACACACACACACACACACACACACACACACACACACACACACACACACACACACACACACACACACACACACACACACACACACACACACACACACACACACACACACAGATATAACTAAAAAAATAAAATGATGAGCTGAGTGCTGGTGACTCATAGCTGCAAGCCTAGCTCCTGAGTGAGATTTGAGGATCCTTGTCAGAAGCTACCTCAGAAAGAAAAGTCCAGGAGATTCTTATCTCTAACTAGCAAAAAGCTGGAAGTGGAGGTATGGCTCAAGTGGTAGAGCAGCTTTGAGTGAAAAAGCTAAGGGAGAACACAAGGCCCTGAGTTCAAGTCCCAGTCCCAGCACACACAAAAAAGAAAGTCAAATAAGTGCTCATAGAACGAGAAAATTTTTTCTGTTCAATGTGTTAAAGGATAGATGATAATAAATTTAGCAATTGGAAAATTGGGAAATAACCAATTTAAACATAGGCAAAAGTCTAAAATTCATTTCTCTAAGAAGATATACAGATATCCAGTATGTACATGAAAAGATAATCAGAATCTTTTTAGCATCTTCAGTACTGACTTTAGAAAAATGTAAAACAAACCAAAATAAGATGCCACTTCACACCCACTGAGATAGCTATAATAAAAAAAATGTCCAGGGGGCTGGGAAGTTGGCTCAGTGGTAGAGTGCTTGCCTTGCATGCATGAGGTCCTGGGTTCAATTCTTCAGCACCACCTAAGCAGAAAAAAAAACAGAAGTGGTACTGTAGCTCCAGTGGTAGGGTGCTAGCCTTGAGCTGAAGAGCTGAGGGACAGTGCCAGGCCCAGAGTTCAAGCCCTACGGCCGACAAAATAAAATAAAATAAAATAAAATGAATAAGTCCATCACAACAAGTGTTGGGAAGAATCTGAAAAGGCAAAAAGTGTTATTCTTCTATGGTGAGCACGAAAAATTGTCTCCCCAATGTGGAACCCACTGGACAGTTCCTCAAAAATGTTAAATAGAGAGTTACCATGTGACTCGGCAATTCTACATTTACTTTTAAATTTGGGAAATGTGAAAATGCATGTCTACTGAAACACACATAAATATCTATAGAAGCCTAATTCAATATTAGCCCAACATGGAAACAACCCAAATGTCATAAGAAATGAAAGAAAAAAATAAACACCCATACAATGAAGTGTTAGCTGGTAAACAAAAACGTAATACTAATACTTGCAACTATGTGAATGAACCATTAAAACAATATGCTGAAAGAAAGAAGCCAGTTACAAATGGTCATATAACATATGAATCAATTTCTAGGAAACGCACTGCATAGCTTCAGCTATAAAAAGAGATAAAAAGTAGATCAGTGTAGTTTCCAGAGATTTGAGGGAAGGAAGAAAAATAGAAATGATTGCTCATGAGCAGAGTTTCTTTTGGATGGTGATAATATGTTCTAAAACTATGTAGTAGCGATGGTTGAGCAAATCTATATATCAAATAAAAACTACTGAATTGTTCACATTGAGTGGATAAATTGAATGGTATCTGAAGTGTATCTCAAAGCTGCTAGAAATAACCTAAAAATACTTGTTTTTGATTTTTGTTTTTAACCTCCGTATCCACCTCCCCATGTTGAGTTAGTGTTGTAAAGAAAAAAGGAGCTAATTCAGTGCTTTAAGAAGGATGTCAAGTATGTTCCTCTAGATGATTGATCACTTGAGGGCAAACTGACATTCAAAGTACATATAGAAATAAATACTTTTCTTCTGCTGCTGCATAGCATGCCCAGATTGAGTGCTTTTGAGGAGGAAAAGATGTTTGGCTGAAATGTACAATGATGTTCAACAGCATCAGGAAAACTTTCAGACAGTTCTGGAAAGGCCTTACAAATTAGCTATGTAGATTTAATCCCAGTATTAGTCACCTCAGATAATGGGCATAATGAACTAGACAGGAAGTTTGAAGAGAGAATATTTTGTGTGTAGCTTTGGAAAGGATTTAATCCCTGCTTTGGAACTTGCAGCAGTAGAAACCCATCTTCAGACTATGACACTATGAAGCTACAGTTCATCCATGAAGACTGGATCCATTACCCATGCAGATTCAATCATTGCCACCCAGATAACGATTGTTCCAGTTTGGGGATCAAAGAAAATAATCTGTTGTAGCCTTGTTATATAGGAAGTTGCTCAACTCATAGTCATTATCAATGTCATCCATTTACATGAGCCATTATCCCTCTAATGCACAGCGAGTATATATGGAGTGCCATATGATTAGGCTAATGTTGAGAGTAATTATCTAACACATTTCGTAATTAACATGCTGGCCTTTATCGGAGAATTTCCAGTATAGTGGTAGAATGTTTGTCTAACTTGGTCTGTGTAAATAAATATGTACTTTGGGAGACAGAACTATATGTTTTGTTTTGTTGTTTTTTCCCCTTCTTCATATTCTCCTAACCCCATGGAATGAGAACAATCAATCTGTATGTACTTAATATGTTGGAACTAAAATGTACAGAATGGACTGGAACAATAGATTCAGAAACCCAGACATTCATTGGTAGAAGTCATATCTAAGAAACATAACAATCAAGCCGTTAGGGTGCCATGCTCCCTCGCAGCCCAGTGCCCATTAAATAGACCATGAGCATTTGCTTAGAGAAGTGCAACAAGGTAAGCGGATGGCATTATTTGTAGAACCCAAAGCTCCAAATAATACAACCTTGTACTGTTTCATAAAAATACATTGACGGGTGTATTGAAGAAATTCTGGTTCTCATTTTTGTCATCTTGTTAGCTGGTTGAGAAGTCTCCGGGCTAATCACAAACATGGACAATGATGAATTATTCAGCTTGTCAAGTTTTTGTGGTTTTGTAGCCCTAGCAGGCTGCCTGCGGCTGAAGATTCAGAAGTATCTCAAAATATCCCATTAGACACAATGAAAATAAATGAAGTGAAAAAGTGACTGAATCTTTATTATTTTTATTAGAAAGAACTGTCAAATAACCCATAAAAAGGTTTCCAATTTCTTTTAAAATCTGAGATCAGCCCACTGGGTGATACTCATAGTATAAAACTACTATCAGCATCCATAGGTACATTTGTTTGACTGTCATGTAGACAACCAAGTGAGAACAGACAAAACAGAACAGAAATTTTTTAAAAGTCCTTTCTGGGAAACAACCAAGCTGAACTGGACTTTGGATAAATAATATAGTCAATTCTCTATGTATATAATTATGTGGAGGTTTCAGCTACCTGGAAGGGCTTGTGTGCTACAGTGAGGAGTGGACATGGAGTTTTCTCTCTGGGCCTCTGCAGTAGTCCATTTCCTCACAGCCTGACCCACAAGCAAGAGTAGGGAGATGGAGACAAAGAACACAAATTAGGAATCAAATCACTCCTCTTGGGCTCCCCAAGCTATGCCAAGAAGATATCAAGAGAAAATGAAACATTGGGGTAATTTGGGCCTAAGATTCAATATGGTGGTATTAGCTGGCTGGTGAAGATGGACAAACTTTCATTTGATGGAAGCAATCCCCCAAAATGGCAGATTTGATTCATGTATTCCTGAATGCTTACTGAGAGGACTATTTGAGGCTTTATTATCTGATCATCTTATCAACTCATGATCTTTCAGTTTATTTGGGGAGAAAGTATAGAGGACAAATGAACAATTGTAATATCTTGGAATAGGTGCTTAGGTAACACTGGGATTCAAGTTAATCAGTTACTTCCAACTTTTCCTTTGAGCTTCATGCCTCTTTACTACAGGAGTACCTGATTTGACTGGAGGAAAAAGTATTTAATTCCCACAACACTAAGGAGTGGCAGATGGAACAGATGGTCTACCAACCTTACTTAGAGAGCCCTGGATACACTGCAAAAGAAACAGCATCCAGGGATTTTGATTCATCCAATGTTTTCCAGGGTTTGTTTGGTAATAAGAAAATGCAATGCCAGGGGAGGGAAATCCAAAACAAGATATACCAGCCTCCAGAGGTTCAATTTTCTATTCCAGTAAACACAACTCACAAAGGTGAGGGGAGTTCAGGTTATTCCCTAATTCTTATTGCTAACGAGTTCTGAAGGTGTGGTTGTCACAGACTGAAATTGCAAAGAAGTGGTAAAACCAAACCCAAGACAGAGCTCAGTCCTGGGATAGGATAAGAAGACCCTGGGAGGCTCCAAGGAACAGAGATACGGGGAGCAGGTGTGTGGACTTCTGGGGTCTGGGGAGATGTATACCTGGAGCCTCTGGGGACCACCTGTCCATATCTTTCTCCACTTACTTGAGTTAGATGGATCCAAGCTGCAGCTTTTTCAGCCTTCTGGTGAAGAGAGATGGTCTGTTATTTTCATGTATTGTTTATTGTACCAAAGGTTTTGTTTTTATTTTAATTGTAAAGGTGATAAGTCAGGTATGGAGTACATTTCTTTTTGAACAGTGTCACCTCTTCCTCATTTTCTCCCCATTTTTCCCTCCCAAATCCGCTTCCCCCCACTAAGTTGTATAGTTCATTTTCAACAGTGTCTAGTGAGTACCACTGCTGAATTAGTTCACCATTTATCCTACTATTTCTGTGCTTTCTCTTCTCCTCCCCATGAAAAGATCTCTGTACATTCAGCATCAAAGTTCCTAACAGAAAACTCCTTTTACTTTTTCTTTTTTTTTTGCCCGTACCAGGTTTTGAACTCAGGGCTTTGTGCATACTTAGCCTGTTTACTTGTCTGGTGCTCTACTACTCGAACTATGAATGCTTCCAGTACTTCAAGGCACCCCTTTCCAGGGCTTATAAAGACTCATTACCAAGACTTCTGAGAAGATAGCAACAGCCAAGCCAGTTCAATTATGGTCTATTCAAGCTACCAGGTATTCCCACTACCAATGTTTCAGAGCTAGTACTATAGTAAAATAAGACCATTGTCCCAGAACTAGTTGCAAGAGGAGCTTATTCATGTCCTACTAAATAAACTAGCCCAGTGTGAAATGACTATTGCTTTTACAAGTTCATTCAAGAACCTGTCTACCCTGAGCCATGATTCAGTTACAATTATACACTGGACCACAGAAGCCCAGTATTCAGCTTGTATGGCAAACAGCCAAGATCCACCTCTCTACTACCTATGAAAATTTCTCACTTAAAATGGAAAAATTTTGGAGCCTCTATGCAAGGAGCTTCCTTACTTAAAAATATAACCAGCTGGGGCTGGGAAGGTGGCTCAGTGGTAGAGTGTTTGCCTTGTATGCATGAAGCCCTGGGCTCGATTCCTCAGCACCACATAAGCAGAAAAAGCCGGAAGTGGCGCTATGGCTCAAGTGGTTGAGAACTAGCCTTGAGCTGAAAAGCTGAGGGACAGTGCCCAGGCCAAGTTCAGGCCCTACCACCAACAAAAAAACAAAACAAAACAAAAAATGTAACCAGCCTCTGGAGGAGAAAAAACTACTAGGTCCTGACAAAGAGCATCAGCTAAACTACTTCCATCCCTCTTTCCAACCTCAATAGTTTCTATCTGTAACTACTGCAATCAGAAATGAGAGATTTTTTTAACACATGATTTTTACATGATTAATTTGAAGGAAAAGGTTGAGGGCAAACCTGTTCTACTCTACTCCCCCCTCCCATGCTATTCCACCAAGTACAGTCTAGTCAGTGTGGAAACAAATGGCCTTTTAGCTGGGATAGCTTTTGGGGAAAAATGTCTTAGGGAAAACAGGCATAAATTAAAACCAAAATAGAGAAAATGATTTGTGATGTCACAGAGGTATCATAGAATCAAGGCTGACTAGATGTTCTTATCTTTACACTTCTCTTTGCTGGATGAATTCTTACTCCTTCTTTACAAGACAACTTAGCAATTAGGTCTGAAGAAGACCTTTCCCTATTCATCATGTCCTTCCCCAAAAATCTTTTTTTTTCATAAATATTTTAATTTTTTTGCATTTTTAATTACTTTAAATTTTATTGTCAAGGTGATGTACAGAGAGGTTACAGTTACATAAGTAAAGTAATGAGTACATTTCTTTTTGAATATTTTCTCCCACTTCCCCCCTCCCCCCCAAGTTGGGAAGTTCATTCCCATCATAGTGTCTGGTGAGTATTGCTGTTGTATTGGTTCACCCTTTGTCTCACCATTTCTATGATTCCCCTTCCATTCCCCAAATCAGAAAAACATGGTACAGAAATCACAAAGAGTGACCACAGGGTATAAACCGGAGGAGGAAAAACGAAAGAAAAAAAGAAATAGCTGCAAACAGTACACTAAAACAAAAACCCTCTTGATTCCATATCTTGGAGTCTATTTCAATTCTCATCATTTTATATGGTCATATGTACATAGCTATTGAGCTTTGTAATCCTTTGCTAGGACTATCCTATGTGTATGCTAATTATTACAAATGAGGGAAACCATGGAGCCTATGTTTCTTTAGGTCTGACTTACTTCACTTAGTATAATTTTTTCCAAGTCTTTTCATTTTCTTACAAAGGGGATGATAATAGCTCTTTCTGATGAAAGCAAAGAATTCCATTGTATGTACATACTACGCTTTCTTGATCCATTCATCTATTGAGGGACATCTGGATTGGCTCCATATCTTAGCTTAAAAATCTGTTGTTAGCAAGATTTTTGACATGAAGGGAGGAGAGATAAAGGGAACATGGACTTCTCCATACATTTGTTGTATCTGCTTGGAATCTATATTTGTCTCATAGTGAAAGTCAAAGAACCATAATCCTATTTACTCAGGAGGCTGAAATCTGAGGATTGAAGCTAGCCTGGGCAAAAAAGTCTGTGAGACTTTTGGAGATAAGCTAGACTTTTGGAGAAAAGTCAGACTTTTCTGCCCAGGCTGGCTTTGAACCATGATCCTCAGATCTCACCCTCTTGAGTAGCTAGGATTACAGGCATGAGCCACCAGCACCAGGCTCCCTGAACTTTTTTGCTCATAGCTAGCACTACGCTACTTAAGCATAGCTCTATTTCTGGCTTTTTGGTGGGCTAACTGGAGATAAGAGTCTCACAGACTTTTCTGCCATGGCTAGCTTTGAACCGCCAGATCTCAGCCTCCTAAGGAGCTATGATTATAAGCATAAGCCACTGGCATCCAGCTCTTTTTTATTTTCTTAAGATGATCTATTTATGTATCTCAGGCTGGTCTGAAACTAACAGTCCTCCTGTCTCTCTGACTCCCAAATCTTGGGTAATGTATTTTTAATTATTATTAATGTTTTGGTTTGACTGTCCTCAAAATAGTCAACCATCTTCATTCAAAGCAAATGAAAAGCATGCATTGCATGTCACTCACTTAAGATGAATTGAGCATGGTGTATATGCCCAGGCACGGCTGTGGTGCTGGGCATAGAATGTCTAGGGAAGACAAGTATGTAAAATATCTCAAGAGAAATGTGTAATTGTCATTATGACAAATACTCTGAAGGAGGCACAGGGTGGAATACCAAGAGCTTTCTTGGGACTTTTTACAAGGACTAAGTGAGATTCCATATGTGAAATGCATTAAGTTTTTGGCAAATGTTGGTGGCCATTAATACTTGATGCAAACATGTGAAAGTGGTTTCCTTTTTAAGCATAACCCTTCAGAATGTGTTCCCATTACTGGAAGTGTTTAGGCCTCCTATCCTTAACTGATTGGACAACTTTATCCTCAGCTTCCCACTCAGGAAAATTAAGAGACCACCTGCCCATACACCTGGGCACATACTTGTCACCTCACCATATGGGATCCAATGCACAAAGAGGGAAACAAACACTTCATAGATGTGTAACCTGGCACAGGCCCTGGAAAAGTTGGCTTTGGACTCTTTGAGCAGCTGGCTTCCTTCATAGATAATTTCAGGACAGTTGCTTCATGAAGGGTCTGCTAGCATGTCATTGGGGAGGATCCAAATGCATTTAAGGAATTGCCAAATTCAATTTTCAGAGATGTGCACCTGCTAGCCCGATGTCTATCCTTAAAGAAGGAATTCAATCTATTATTTCCCTGTCCCATAAATTTCTTGGGGTCTTCATTGTGAACAGACCTATTCACATGCCAGCCCCAAAAATGTTTTTCAACACTTCAGCTGAGAAGGCATGGGGAAAATGTATGGGTTGACACATAGAGACCCAAACTTTGAAGAACATCAATGAAGAAAGACAAGTTCAGAGAGGGCTGTGGAATCCCACAGTCATCAATAGGAACTGCAGGATTGAATGACTTTGGGATTAAACAAGATGTTTAGAGGATGCAGTGGACACACCTGTTGAGCAATGTCATACTGGTGTTGGGAGAAGTTGAAGATGGTTCTGAAGTTCATGCCCTCTGTGGAAATGAGAAAAAAGGAGGGAAACAGAAGATGGAATGCTAATAAGGAGGGAAGTGATGAACTTGAGATGCTGGATACCATCTGGCAGAATGATCCATGAGACAGCTGTAAATTCATGCCTGGCAATTTCAGAAGAGGCTGAAAGGAGAGAATCTGAGCACAGAAGAAGCTGTTGAAGCAGAGGCTGTTGGTGCAGTAGAGCCGGTGGTGTCAGTAAAGACTCCAACACAACTGCTTCTCCCCACCTCTCTTCTTGAGTAACATTCACTTGTTACCACATTCTTGCTCTTAGACCTCTGTAAGAATCCTGCACACTGCTGCCTGCTACAGGACCTATTTTCCTACTGTGTCTAATCTGGAGGTGAAGACACAATCCATTGCTAACCTTGTACAAGATACTAAACTCAAAAGACACAGACCTGCATCTCTATATGAGAGTAATAACAATGCCTCTCAGTGTTGTCAGTGCTCAACAAATGTCAGTGATTATTCATACTTGACAAGAAGCAAAATAGAAGATACATACAAGGAAGGAAAAGTTGATTGGCTGTTTTCATACGAGGGTTACAGAAAAATTAAGCTAGATTCAGATTGCAAATGTTGGTTAGTTAAATTAATGATAGCCCAAACTCAGCAATACAAGCAGAGCATTTGTGGATACTCCTGTATGTATGCACACCTACAAATATGTAAGCATACACACATGGATTACATACAGGTGTACATGTGTAAATGAACATATATGCCTCAAATCTTCAGGCAAACATCATTTCAGTGGTGGTTGCTTTAGAACATTGGTTGTAGTTAATAATTTTTCCTTTCTTTGTGTGATTATTTGAAGTTGGTCCTTTGGTTAAATTCCAAGCTCCCTGAAGATATGGGACATGTGTATATTACGTGATGGTTTTGTGAATGGGCTGATGGCAATTATGAGTAGGGGATCAACAGCATCGAACATTAGCTACCAAGAAAGCCTGCTCTAACCAAATATTATTCCACCATTAAATGGAGTGAGGGAAGAGTGGATTTATTTACCCACTTGATTTCCTAATACACTTTTCAATCAAGTTTTGTTCCCCAAACTCAAAGAATAAAATAGGGCACAAATAAATCAGAATGGATTTCTGGCTGATGAATAGGCACTGTAAAATATTTTAAACAAAACAATAATTTCTCCTCAGCATTGCTCATTTCTAACTTTATGCTGGACCCAATCCCTTGTGTATGAACTTGTTTTCTTTTACAATAATGAAATATCTGAGTCTGGGTGACTTTTTTTTTTTTTGTTAGTTGAAGGCTTGCACTCAGGACCTTCCTGCCTGGATCGGCTGCAAACTGTGATCCTCAGATCTCAGCCTCCTGAGTAGCTAGGATTATAGACGTTCCTGTACCAGCACACTTAATCATTTGTAAAAGCCCTTTCACAAGAAACTACTCAGGGTTCCAGCAGAACTACTTTATTCCCTTTAAAGGACATGCCTCCAATCACCTAAGGACTGCCAACTAGGCTTTGTATCTTTAAAGTTTCCATCCTCTTTTTGTTACTAAGCTTCTAACCTATGATCCTTTAGGGAGCAAGCCATATCCAAAAAATGAAATATTGAAAAAGGGTTGGGAGACTTGATCAACCAGCAAGTATTTACTGGGCACCAGTTGTATATATAACATTAGATTGACATTGTGCCAAAAATGAAGATGTGGCTCTTGAATAGAGCTATAATATCCTAAAACGTCCAATTATATTCTGAAAAATAACATTTGCAAGTAGTAGGCTCTCCATAAAACTATAAAGTAAAACCAAATTTACAATGGACAACTTTGCGACTTCATTTGAAAACACAGAGGGATGGATTTATCTGTTCTCTACAATACTGGTGGCAAAGATTTTTTTTTTCAAGAAGAAAGCAACATCGATGACCCACCTAGTTTTATCTCATGCAGGGGGGAAAAAAGCAAAGTAGGACAAAGGAATGCCATACATACCTCAATAATCTGTAATTATAACCTAGTCCTATATTATCCGAATTTGTATGGATGTTTCCCAGAGAGACAGAATCGATAGAATATAGGGGAAGGGATGCATTAGGGGACTTGTTTCACAGGATCATGGACCATCTGCAGTCTGCATACATAGAGAAGCTGCTAGAATGGCTCAGCCCAAGTCTGGAAACCTCAGAATCATGGAACTCAGTAGGACAGCTACCATTCAGAATCTGAACCAGCCAAACACGTGGTGCAAGTTTCAGAGTCCAAAGGTTGCTGAAACTGGAGTTCTCTTGTCCAGCATCAGGAGGAGAGAAACATCCCACCTTGGGGAAGAGAGGGGAAAGCACTTACTTTTTTTTATTTCCTTACCTTCACATTAAAAAAAAAATCTGAGCTACCAGCAGAGTGGATCGTGTCAGTCCTCTCTCTGTCTACCAGTCTCCTCTGGCAATGCTCTCGTGGATGTTCAGAAACAGTGTTATTCCAGCCACCTAAGCATCCCTCAAACCATTCATGTTGACCCCAAAAACTAACCATCATCAGGAAAGACATAATGATTCTACCCTGGCACACATACTTTCTACATGACTCTCATAACTACAGGATTTATACTCTTTTCAAATGGCAGGCCAGGTCTCAAAACATTTCTACTGTCAATTTAAGAAAGAACAAAACTTCACTCTCAATGGAGAAGGGGAAGAGGCATTTCTCCTTTACATTTAGTGCTGCCCTTGAAAATGTGGGCTTATTAACCTCTGAATAGGCCAAGGGAAGAATAAAGACTCCTAGGACAAGGCTCAGCCAAGGGACATGCTGAGGGTGGGTTTTATTAGTAATATAATCTCGTCCTTCAGGATTTTTATGGGAAGCTGTCAGGCCGCATGGACTTAGCAGCATAAGTTGCCCAGCTGCTAAGTATCTGAAGGCCTTGATTTGAAAGGAGAGTCTCTGCAGAGTCTTGATGTATTTTTAAGAAGACAGGCAGAAATTACTTATTCCTCCTGGCATATGATTTCTCATTTTTCTTCTAGCAGAAATGCGGGATGGATTGCTCTGGGATTTGCAAGCTTCCTGAGCATTCGGAGGGGTGGCAGTTAGAATGACAGTAATGACTTAGGTCTCCGCTGAGGGTGGTCCCTTCATTACGGGGCCAGCCTGAGCCCCAGTTCCATCGTCATTCACACTCTGCCACTCGACTGCTTCATTTCCCACTCTGTCCATCACAGCTGGGGGCCCAGGAGGTTCAGACAGCAGCCTGCCTGCAAGCTGGCTTTTCTCTCCCTGGAACAGCCTGTCAGCCACACCTGCCATTTCCCCAAGTAGGGAACAGACTGGGAAAAAATTTTACTGAATTCCCCTTCTCTCTTTGTAAGCAGGTATACACACACACACACACACACACACACACACACACACACACACACACACACACACACACACGCACACACGCACACACGCACGTACACACACATACACACACACAGTATACATGTATGTACACAAATACATGACCATAGAGATATAAAAACACTAAGCAATCTGGACATGGAATTTTAAGGCAGGAGGGGTGGAAATGTGTAAGGAACCATGATTATTGGCTTATCATTTGTACCAGGATTGCAAGAAAAAGAAAACACTGATGATGATGATGATATGTGTGTGTATGTATGTATGTGCCTATTCTTGGGCTTGAACTCAGGGCCTCTCACTCTCATTTAGCTTTGACACTCAAAGCTGATGTTCTATCACTGCAGCTATACCTCCACTTCTAGCTTTTTGCTGATGAATTGGAAATAAGATTTCAGAATTTTTTTTTTTTTTTTTTGTCGGTCATGGGGCTTGAACTCTGGGCCTGGGCGCTGTCCCTCAGCTCTTCAGCTCAAGGCGAGCACTCTACCACTTGAGCTACAGTGCCACTTCCAGTTTTCTGGTGGTTTTATTGGATTTAGGAGTCTCACGGTCTGTACTGCCCGAGCTGGCTTTGAACCGCGATCCTCAGATCTCAGCCTCCTGAGTAGCTAGGATTACAGGCGTGAGCCACCAGCGCCCGGCTCAGAATTTTTTATTTTCTGCCTGGGCTAGCTACAAACCTTGATCCTCAGATCCCATCTTCTTGAATAACTAGGATTACAGGTGTGAACTACAGGTACCTGCCTAGGAAAGAACTGATTTTACATCACATGTAACACTTGAGTTTTTATTACTTTTCCCTAAAATTTTTTTTACTCTTAGATTGTCCATCTCCTGCCATATACTGCTTTATGGAAGAATTCCACAAATGTCATGTTGAGCAAGAGATAGCAGATGCAAATGAAAACTATGTACTTGTTCATATAAATATATATGTATATAAAAGAATCCAAGCACCAGGTGCTTATGCCTGAAATCCTAGATAATCAGGAAGCTGAGATCTGAGGATCTTGGTTCAAAGCCAGCCTTGGTATACACATCTGAAAACCTGTTATCTCTAACTATCAAGAAGCTGGAAGTAAAAATGTGATTCAAATGTTAGATCACCTCCATGAAGAGAAAAAAAAAAGTGAATCAAGATCCAGACCCTGAGCTCAAATGCTAGTAACAAACAAAGAAAGAAAAAAAGAAAGAAGGAAAGAAGGAAGGAAGGAAGGATGGCCGGAAGGAAGGAAGGAAGGAAGGAAGGAAAGAAGAGAGGAAGGAAAGAAGGGAGAAAGGAAAGTGGGGAATGGAATGGAAGGGAAGGAAAACCTCACCAGAGGGTTTCTGAGTCATTTGATCTGTAGTGGGGGCCTGAGAATCTGCATTTCTATTAAGTTCTCTAATACTGCCAGTCTCGGACCACCCATTGAGAAGCACCAAATTAAACGAATGCTTCATAAAACGATGATCAAAGCTCTTTTTTTCTCTTCTTAATTTCTAATGAATTGCATAGACAAAAAAACAACATATAGCCTCAATTTATTATTATTAGATTCAACAGACACAAGATTACTGTCAAAATGCTGTGAAAGTTTCAGAGGTTTACTTAATTTCTTTATGTATCTCAACACAAACTAGCAACAAACAGTTCCTGAACCACATTTTGGTTAAACTTAACAATGATAAAGTACAGTAGGGACAGTCCTGGGGAACCCTAGCATCCCTATAGTTCACCAGAAGGTCAAAGTCATAGATACAATAATACTGACAATAACATATTTGCCTTTAATCCTCTTTGTCTCTAGAGTGTATGGTAGCATTTTTCAGAAACTACCTAGATTGGCCTGGACTGAAGGCAGAACCAGACTGAAAAAATATATATAAAGATGCTTTCTACTGAGCCAATCATTACAGAGATTTGCAAAGATGTGAAACCATTGCTTTGTTTTATTTCTGGTCAGTTGTGGGGCTTGAACTCTGGGTCTAGGTGAGGTCCCTGAGCTCTTCAGCTCAAGACAAGCACTCTACCACTTGAGCCACAGAGCTACTTCCAGGTTTCTGGTAGATAATTGGAGATAAGAGTCTCAAGGACTGTCCTGCCCAGGCTGGCTTTGAACCATGATCCTCAGATCTCAGCCTTCTTAGTAGCAAGGATTACAGGCATGAGCCACCAGTGCCTGGCTTTGAAAACATTCTTAAGCTTTGAGGAACTATATTTCCATAAAAATATTACAGTATTAGTGAAAAAAGAAAAGAAAATTGGAATTTGCATTTGGATTGAAAAGAATTACGGAAGAATCAAAAGTCATCCCAAATCCCTGTCACTCCTAATTAATCCTGTTTCTTCCCCCTCCCCCTTTTTTCTTCCTTTTACTTTTTTTGTGATACTGGGGTTTGAACTCAGGGCTCTGTTCTTGCTAAGCTGGAGCTTTATCACTTTAGCCACTCTTCCAGCCTGACATTTCAAAAAGATTTCATCTCATTTTATGGGGCCAGAACAGACCAGAGAGACCTCAAACTTTCCTCCCATGGGCAACAGAACTTCTTGTATGTGTCTTAGTCCCTTTTCTAAAAACTTCATAATCTTCTTTCCACGCTTTCATTATTTATGGAAATGATCTTGAGACAAATTTTGAACAACAACAAAAAAGGTTATTTAGTATCATCTACAGACAATCCTGGGGCTTAGTAGAGGTTACTTGGTGGCCTCGGAAGTAGATATCAATGGCCTGGAAGATCCTGGCTCTGTTTTCTCAGTTGAGTTATTATGATGACAGGCTACAACAGTACGGCTGACCTGCCAGGAGAGTTCTAGGTGATTGGCTCCTAAGTGTTTGATGGAAATCATCTCCTATAGCCTCTGAAATCCCTAGGAGGAGTTAGGCCTGTCATACCCTTTTTACAGGAGTTACACCTGTCATGCCTAGCACCGCCACCACTGGTAGCAAACATAGCTGGTTACCTGTCCATTTTACTCCCATTTTACCCATGCTCTTCTGATGTTCTCTTCTCCTCTGACCCAACTGTGCATTGCCCTCACTTTGTCAGGCCTTCCCACCAATCCAGGAGCACCACTCTGGGTAAACAAAATGAAGTTCTGGAACGTTCCCTCAATCTCTGGCTTTGCTGAGCGTCCCGTCCCCCTTGGCTCTGCAGCATACCAGCTATTATCCTCCTTTTAAAATCTCTTCTAGAGTTTATCTTCTGCCGGATTTTATCTTCTCTCTCTTTTATGATTCTGGTACCTGATGGCCTGGGTATGTGTCTGATCTCCTGCTTACTGTCATATCCCTCTATCTTACTAGGAAATTAATACTCAGTTACTTTCTTCTTCCTCTTAGATTACAGAGCCAATGTTTCCCCCGACTCTACACTACCCAGCCATTCTCCACCCATGTGGTGCAAACACTACACTAAAATGCAAATTAGAATGCTCTCTTATCTGAAGAATAATCATGTACCTCCTTACTTCGGTTATAACATGAAGGTGTTCACCCCAGCTCCTCTTTTCAAGTTGATGCCATTCTATGCTCCAGACATTCTAAACAGCTCTACCCAGAATCCACTCACACCCTTACCTGTTTAGCCTATCTGCTTAATCCCTACTCATTCCTCAGGATATAACCTCAAGCTCTCCCTTCTCCAGGAAATTCCCTTGTTGGTTGTCATTGATATATGCCCCCCAGATAATCAAGTTTCTCCCTATGTACTGTTAGCAGCACTGTTTATAATTCCTTTTACTTATGTGTGAGCTACTGATACATGCACATTAGAATGACTTGACTCTAGGATCTATATCACATTTAATCATTTACTGGTAGCCACCTGGAAGGAGCTGAGCCTCAGTGTGCACACTGCTATAGATATAAAGTTACATCAGCTAGATAATCTTAGTCAATGACATTTCTCTCAGCAGATTCTCTGAGAGCCATCATGGATTGCTGATGCATTCTCATGGAGTATGGAAGTAAAACAGAATCTAATTAGTCCCAAATAATGGCTAGCTGTTTTGTGGCCAGGGGCTAAGGTCTTCTACTAGGGCTAATGTTGAAGAAGTTATCCCCTGGCAGTGGACCTTACTGGCAACAGTCAGGGGGTCATACTGTTTTTATAGCATTGATTGTGGATGAGCTATTTGTCTTTGCTGATAACCAAGGAAGCCCATTCAAATCAGTATAAGCAATAATTAGAAGATAAGCCATCCCATGGTAAGAAGTCATATCCTTATTCAGAACTATATAACTCTCTCAGGCTAATACAGCAATAGATTCTGGGTCCTTCTTGATACCTATCAATCTGAAGTCTGTATTGAGCTCTAAAGATTGACCATGTCTTCTAGAAGCATGTCTCTTCTGGCTACTTACTGCCTGGAGGAGAAGGTCTATTTTAACTGGTTACTTTACTTTGGCTTTCCCTCCAACCAAGATACTGAAAACAAAAATTATTATAAGGGCCTTGTTCTCTGAAAGCTGATGCCATTATGAGAATTTGGGTGTATTCAATTTGTTGTAGAAATCTCAGAAGAGAGTGAGAGTAACAAGAGCCAGATAGAGCAAGAGAAGAAGCTGAGCTAGGATATGGCCTCATCCAGAGTCATGCTTTAGCTTGATATTATGGGAAGTGCTAGAGCATGAATTATACCGCAGAGTTGGTCCCCCTGTGATGTACAGAGGCCAGTAGTTCGTATATCAATGCATGTCATGATCTCCACGTCCGTTTCTCCCATTTAACTGAGTTACATTATCTAGGACAAGAGGCAGTTGTAACTTTGGGTACTCAGAGCAAGTGCGAGATGGGGGTGATGGGCCAGATCATATTTACATCAGGTGTATCCACACTAAACATTTTAGGAATGACGCATGGTGGCCAATGAAGACTTCAGGCCCTGTTTCAGGGTACCAGCTGGATCTCAACTTCTGCCAATTATGGCTGGGTCAGCCTTTCCAGATGGCTTACTATTTTGAGAAAAGTGGGAAATCCAGATTTTTATGTGAAATTTCTGAGGCTTTTACAAAAATGTGTTGAGTGTTGGCAAACACTGGAAAGACCAAGCAAAACCTTTGCCTGCGTCTCCCACTGCACCAAATCTATGGATCCCTTCCTGCTCAGCATCACAGAGTAGCTTTCCTTTACCTGCCTGCTTCATTCCAGAGCTAGGGAATGTGAACTTAAAAAACAAACAAACAAAAAGACACAATCTAGTTGATTGATGCCTTTCTCATCATGGATTCCCAAGTACAAATAGAAAATACTTCAGAAAAAAAAATGGTGTCTGCATTGACCATGTATAGCCTGCTCTACTTGCCATTATTTCCTAAATAATACTGTGTAACAACTGTTTACTCCACTGATGCACCAGGGAAGGCATCACAGATAATCTAGAGATGATTTTAAACTATATGGGACATATATATGGGATGTAAACTATATGGGACATATGTGGCATATATGCAAATACGTCACCATCTTTCATAAGACACTTGCGCATCTGCAGTGTTTGGTATCCACAAGAGTCCTGGAACCAATCCTGGGGGGATATGGAGGGACAACAGAGAAGTGAACAAATTGCTATTCAGCTCTGTTGCACGTGGCAGAAAACCAAAACTAACAACTGTTTCAAAAAAGATACAAGTCTTTTCTTCTCTAATGTAAATGGAAACTGGAGATAAGCTAGTTTGCCTTGGGAGGGCAGCTCCATAATCTTCAGGGACTCAGGCTGTTTTCTGTTTTGTGGCTCAGCCATTTTTGAAGTATGGTTTTTTTCTTGTTGTCTAAAAGGTATTGTTTCACATGAGAACCACGATGCTCTATGGAAATGTGGCCAGTCTAATTGAGATGTGCTCTGAAAAATATACATGGGATTTCAAAAACACTGTATGATTGAAATAAATTACTAAAAGTTGCTTTTTTTCCTGTTTCAACTTTTTTTTTTTTTTTTTTTTTACTATGGCTATTAGAAAGTTTAAAATTAGTCTGGGAGTATGTCTTAGCTGTAAAGATTTGATTTCAAGAACTATAAGGATAAAAATAGAAGACATTAAAAGAAACAAAATGAAAAGGAAAGAAAAAAGTTCAATATTATATGCTCTTATTTGTGGCATGTATTCCTTCCTCCCTCCCCTCTCCTTCCCTCCTCTTCCTTTCTCCTGTATTGATCCTAGAGCTTGAACTCAGGGCCTGGTTGTTGGCTCTTAGCATTTTTGCTGGTGGCTCACGCCTATAACCCTAGTTACTCAGCAAACATTGGTGGCTCACACTAGTAATCCTAGCTATTTAAGAGGCTGAGAATTGAGGATTGGGTTCAAAGCCAGCCTGGGCAGGAAAGTCCATGAGACTCTTTATGTCCTATTAACCACCAGAAAACCAGAAGTGGTGCTGTGGCTCAAATGGTAGAGCGCTTGCCTTGAGCTGAAAAGCTGAAAGACAGTGCCTGGGCCCAGAGTTCAAGCCTCATGACCGGAAAAAAGAAAGAAAGGAAAGAAAGAAAGGAAGAAAGAAAGAACGAAAGAAAGAAAGGAAGGAAGGAAGGAAGGAAGGAAGAAAGAAAGAAAGAAAGAAAGAAAGAAAGAAAGAAAGAAAGAAAGAAAGAAAGAAAGAAAAAGAAAGAAAGAAAGAAAGCTATCAGTAGAGCTAACCCTCCATTTCTGGCTTTTTGTTGGTTAGAGATAAGAGTCTCACAGATTTTTCTGCCCTGGCTGGCTTCAAACTGTGATCCTCAGATTTCAGCCTCCTAAATAGCTAGGATTACTGGTATGAGCCACTGATGTTTGCTGAATAAAGATAAACTTAAGCTCAGTGTTAGAAAAGACCCCATACAAGGTACTTCTTACCAGTTTACCTGCTGGCCAATTGTTGTGCTTTCTTCCCTCAGGCTGTCTCCCCTCCTCCGGCCCCCCCATACTCCCTCGATTGCTCTGTCTTTCTCACTCCTCAGGTTATTCCTAGATCCTTCAGAGTCTTTTTGCTTTATGTGCAGAACCATAATCCAGCTCTCTCCCCACCTGCCTTGTCCCGACCCGCAGGACTTCAACGAGGGCAATGAACCTAAGCGAGAAGGAATGAAGGGACAAGAGACACGAAGAAGGACAGCAAGACAAGGATTCTGATCAAGCTGCCAAATTTTATTTTTCACACAGGGGTATGTATATGCTTAGAATAAGGAAGCTTTTTCATTGGCCGTAGCAGCTGTAGGATGTTTGCTTAGGGCAGTGAAAAGGTGGTCATTAGCAGCTACTGGGGGGTGAAAAGGTGGTCCTTAGCAGCTACCGGTATTTGTATGGGGCAGGATGAAAAGACCGGATTCTGTGAACAGCCTCCTGATGTTCCAGTGAGATAGTCAAGCCTATCATGCAGATAGACTCCCTGTAGGGCTCCCAACACTGCCTTAACCCAATCTTGTGCATCTTTCTCATTCTCTGTTACAAGCCTCAAGGCCATTCCCCAGACTTGTCTCTCCCGTAGAGCTTGTTTCTTAAAGTGGAACAAATAGTTTTCTACCTTTGTGGTTGATGAAGAATGGCATAGCACGCCTTGGCTTATGCATGTAACATTTATTTATCTAGATGATTTTAAAAATAAAAAAAACAAAAAGTCAATCAAAGCTACAATAATGGTTAGTCTTTTGCTTTTTTGTTTCTCTCTCTCTCTCTCTCTCTCTCTCTCTCTCTCTCTCCCTCTTTATTTTGACAGTACTAGGGCTTGAACTCATAGACTTGTACTTGCTAGACAGGTATTCTATTGTATAAACCATGCCTCCAACTCTTTTGCTCTGGTTATTTTTGAGACAGTCTTCATTTTTGCCTATAGCTTACCTGGACCACTCGGCTTTTGAGCTGTACACCAGCACATTCAGGTTATTTCTTCTATTGATACAATGTTTTGAGTAGTATTTTGAGTGGCCTGACTTAGAACTGAGATCATCCTGATCTCAGCTCTCCACATAGCTGAAATGATAGGTGTCTACCACCCCATGCCCAGAAAGTGTTTGGGAGGGATCTCCGACTTTCTGTCCTGCTGGCCTTAAACTGTTGGTATCCAGCAGTCAGTTTTATTGTTGTAGTGTGTGTGTGTGTGTGTGTGAGTGTGTGTGTGTGTGTGTGTGTGTGTGTGTGTGTGTGTGTGTGTGTGTGTGTGTGTGTGTGTGGTATTAATATTGAGGCTTGAACTCAGGGCCTTTCTCTTAGCTTTTTCATTCAAACCAGTTGTTCTACCATTTGAGCCACACTTCCATTTCTGTTGTTGTTTTTTTCTGGTTAACTAGAAATAAGAGTCTCTTGGATTTGTCTGCTCTGCTGATTTCCAACTATGATTCTCAGCTCTCAGCTCCCTGAGTAGGATTACAGTCATAAACTACTGTCTCTTGGCTAAAAACATAAGGCTTTTTGGGGGGGAGGTGTGGTCTAGTTGAATGTTGGCTCAAAATGCATCATGAACTAGGATGTACAGGTAAGGATGTACAGGTGATGTACAGAGGGGTTACAGTTACCTAAGTCAGGTATTGAGTACATTTCTTTTTGAACAGTGTCACTCCCTCCCTCATTGTCTCCCAGTTTTTTTCTTTCCAGGCCCCTTTCCCTTTCAAGTTTGAATCCAGAAAAAAGTAGCTTATTCTCAATCAGAAACAAGAACTTTGGTGTACCACTATAGAACAGTCAATGCTTGAGGACAGATCTCCTGTGAGGTAGGAAGTTGGGGGTGAACTGTTCATGGTATGTAGCACCATTTTATATTTTAGTTGTTAGCCCTGGGTGGTTTAGACTGGAGTCTTTCTTAGTATCTTCTTTTCCTGATTCTAGGTGGCCCAGAGGTGACTTTTCCTTTAATTGTAGATGAGATCTAAATGATTTTAAATTAATGCTTTTCTACATACATGTCTATATCTCCTTGTAGGGTGATGGATATGTCCATAGTAGAGGATTCTATAGTTGAAGATATCTGGGATTGTTGTATAAGACAATAAAACTTGGGATGTTTACAGTAGACATCTATCTTTAATATATTAATACATTGAGGACCTTTAAAAGATTAAAATATAATTTGTGGCCATTCATATCACACACGTAAAATAAGACATAGAGAATCCACTGGGAAAAAAAAAAACCAGTTATCTGGGCTGAATATTGTTTTGGAACTGAAGTTGTAAACAGTGGAATACTATATAACTATTAAGAATTATGTAGATAAGCTTGAAAATTGTATCTTAAAAGGCTAATATAGGGCTGGGAAGGTAGCTTAGTAGTAGAGTGCTTTCCTAGCATGCATGACGCCCTCAGTTCGATTCCTCAGCACCACATAAGTAGAAAAAGCCAGAAGTGGCACTGTAGCTCAAATGGCAGAGTGCTAGCCTTAAGCTGAAGAGCTGAGGGACAGCGCCCAGGTCCAGACAACCCCACAACCAACAACAACAAAAAGGCTAATATATCCATTATATATTAGGTAGAAATAAAAAGTATATCAATAACATGTATAAGTTGCTTTATTTTCGTTGGAATAATAGGAGGTGAATGATTGGTAGACATAAAAAGAGCCTGGAAAAAAAAAAGAGCCTGGAAGTTTATTGGTGTGGTAGAATTACACTCCCTCAGAGATGGAGGGTCAGTAGAGTGGAATATAATTTTTTTTTAAATTTTTGATCAAGTGGAAGAATTAGAAATAATTTTTGAGTGTTTCCTGTACTTAAAAAAATTAGAAATCTTAAACATTCACTATGAGCACCTGTGGTGAAAATCCTTGCTCACTCTACCTTTAAGCTTTCTAATAAAAATAAGGATTTAGATGAGTTGAAAAAAGAAATAATGCACTTCCTGTTGGAGCTTTGGCCAAATTTTCTTTCACTGAGAGTAATGTTTCTGACTTAAATGTTTGTTTCCTAGAAGAAAAAAAAAGCCATACTTTTCTCAACTTTCCAGTTTCCCTGAAATAATGTTGCCTGGAGCCAAATACATAAGGGAACAGATAAAGAATAGGTGTTGAGCTGGGTTCAGGCCTGAAGTCTTAGCTCCTCAGGAGGCTGAGATCTGAAGATCATGGTTTGAAGCCAGCCCAAGCAGTGAGGTCCATGAGACTTTCATCTTTAATAAACTACTCAGAAAAGGCTGGGAGTGGTATTGTGGCTCAAGTGGTAGAGCACTAGCCTTAAGCGGCAGAAGCTCAGGGACAGCACCCAGGGCCCAAGTGCAAACCCCAGGACCGGCAAAAAAAAAAAGAAGAAGAAGAAGAATAGTTGTTCATGATGACATCTAATTTCTGAGAAGCTCAAAGAGTGGAAAAGTGAGATGGTTTTTCTCTTTATCTCCCAACTCTGAACCTTTCATCGATAAAAATGGAACAATTTGTTGGCTTTCAGTCTTAACTGTTCCAGGGAGATGTTTTAACAACTCTTAGTTGGCAAGCTTTTGGTACCTCCAATATATTTCCCCTATCAGGCCAATTTTGTCTCCATTATTTGTAAAACAGTTGCCATGTCTTTCAGGAAATGGGAAAACTTTTATAGTTTAGTAATAAAGAGACAAAGCCAGGTGACAAATGTCTGTGAAAGCAAGCACTGGAGAGCTTTAACAAGAGTGAGTTATGACTATGCTCATGTCTTCCAAATGAAACAAAAATGGGAGCAAGTACCCTGTAACAGACCTTCAGTATCTTTCTTCTCCTTTTACTCCAGGCTGCCTGGTTCCTGAATTTCAAGCCTCAGCCATGAAGGGCTGCTCTGCGGCTGAAGTTAAGAAGGTTGGACTGTGTCTAATGCTGTATTGGGTCTCCGGGACGTAAAACCTGCTAGAAGGATCTGAAGGCACCAGAAGGGAGTGGTCATGTGGTACAGGAAGGAAAGAAGCCAATCTGAAGTTATAAAAAAAAATCATTTTGCTTTTCTAGATCCCACTAGGACTCAGTTCTGTAGGGAACATCTAAGGGAGTAGCTTCAGGATTAGCATTTGCCAGAGGGGAAACTCAGGCATTATCTTCCATCTCATCTCTCTCTGGCTGAGAGACACTGCTAAGGCACCATCTTAGCACTGCTAGGCATTCTTGTGAGTGGGATGAACATTCCAGACAAGTCTTTAAAGGGTCCTGGGTTTGGTCTGCAAGTGTGGGAAAAGTATAAACAACGTCTTCCACAGGTCACCTACACTCTTCCTGTTAATGGAATAGATCTCAAGGAAAGGGAATGAGAAAAGGAGAAAGAGAGGACTCAGAAGGATGGGGAAAAGGTAAAGAAAGGTGGGATGGGGGCAGAAAGAACTTAAGGTAGAAGAAATCCCTGTGCCAGATGGCACTAGTAAATATCTCTGTATACATCAGATGGATTGTATTGTTAATCCTTGCTATATTATCCATGACAGTAAAAATAAGCAAGCTGACAAATAAGGGATGGTGCTTTCTGTAGAAGTAGGTGCTACCAATGTTGGGTTTTATGGTGGTTTCACACAGATTAACTGTAATTCTCAAAAACAACCAGCAATGTGGCTCTTGTTGTCCTGTTTTACAGATGAGAATAATGAGACAAAGATAAGTTAAATGATTCATAAGCCACCACTACATCAAAAGGAGCTTCAAAATTCACACTCTTTCCTCTCCAGAATGTTACACAACCTCAGAATTACCAAGAATAGGGGCTGGGAAGGTGGCTCAGTGGTAGAGCGCTTGCCTTGCATGCCTGAGGCCCTGGGTTCGGTGCCTCAGCACCACATAAGCAAAAAGAAAAAAGCTGAAAGTGGTGCTGTGGCTCAAGTGGTAGAGCGCTAGCCTTGAGCTGAAGAGCTGAGGGACAGCGCCCAGGCCCAGAGTTCAGGCCCCACAACCGGACCCCCCCCTCAAAAAAAAATTATCAGGTAGAGTGCTCGCCTTGAGCTGAAGAGCTGAGGGACAGCGCCCAGGCCCAGAGTTCAAGCCCCACGACCGACAAAAAAAAAAAAAAAAAAAAAAAAAAAAAATTATCAGAGTAAGCCTAGGTATTAGGTAATATGTAAATAAGAAAAATTTATCTGGCTCATGGTTTTGGAAGCTGTGAAGTCCAAGATCAAGGGGCTGTATCAAATGAGAATCTTCCTCTCTCCTTCTTCCCCTTCTTTCTCTTTTCCTCCTCCTCCTCCTCCTCCTCCTCCTCCTCCTCCTCCTCCTCCTCCTCCTCCTCCTCCTCCTCCTCCTCCCCCTCCTCCCCCTCCTCCTCCCTTCTTTTGTTTGAGACAGAATTTCATAGCCTAGGCTGGTCTGGTACTCACTGTGTAACCAAGGCTGGGCCTCTAACTTGAGATCCTCCTGTTTTCTCCTCTCAAGTGCTGGGGTTATAAATGTGCATCACTATGCCTGGTGAGAATCTTCGTTTCTCCTCTCAAGTGCTGGGGTTATAAATGTGCATCACTATGCCTGGTGAGAATCTTCTTGTTGAATATAAGATGGTAGAAAGAATTATATGGTAAGAAAGGGAGTAGGAGAGAGAGAAGGAAGGGAGGAGTGGTAAACTCACCTTTTGGAAGGAACTTGTCTCCCTACTATCTTTTTGTGATAGCAACATGATTCATTCACCAAATCAGAGTAGCCACTTCTAGATGACCCCATCTCTCAACACTTGCATTTGGGATTAAATCCTTAACATCAGGGGACATTTTAAACTATGATATCACTCTTTGGATGTGGATCCCTCTGATGCTGATCCCTAGAAACTCCAGGGCATTTTTTTTCAGGTGAGTTCCTATTCAGTTCTGCTGACAAGGACTCCAAGAGAGATTGGAGGATGGAAGTGAGGTTGAGAGGTGGGGAGACCCTATCATTCCTGTTATTTTCCTATCATGGTCCTAGAAACAGCATTTTCCATAAAACACTAACTTGTTCTAGCATTTACCTTCCTACTGTCTCTCAAAACAGCCACATAGCTCTCTAGAAGGACCAGCATCAGCAAGACATTACACTGCTGCTTGAATTATCATGTTTAGCAACTATGTGATGGGGAAAGTGGTACAAAGAAATGTGAAGTCACTTTGCTAAGCTTATATATATAGGACCTGTTGAAAAAGACAACATAGTCATCTCCTGGTATTCACAGGATGGAATTCAGCACCCCTTTTTGTTATCAGAATACATAGATGTTCAAGTTCCTTATACAGATTGGCATAGTGTTTGCCTAGAACGGAATGTAATCTTCCCATATCTTTCCATGCCATTTCTAGATTGCTTATCATACCTGATATAAAAATGCTGTAAGGGGCTGGGAATACAGCTTATTGGTAGATGCTTGCCTAGCATGCATGAGGCCCTGGGTTTGATTTCTTAGTACCACATAAGCAGAAAAAGCTTGAAGTGGCACTGTGGTGTAAATGGCAGATTGCTAGCCTTGAGCAAAAGAAGTGCAGGGACACTGCCCAGGCCTTTAGTTCAAGTCCCAGGACTGGTTTAAAAAAATGCTATGTAAGTAATTGCTATATTGTATTGGTTAGGGAATAATAACAGGGGAAAAAAGAATCTCTACATGTTAAATACAGATTTAATTCTATCCCCAGTCCCAATATTTTTAATCTATGGTTGGTTGACTCCATAGAAGCAGAAACTGTGCATATGGGGGATAGGGGGATAATTAATCTATATTGTAGTCAATAAGCCTGCCTTAGAAGCCTGACCTCATCGTTAATATTGCTCTTTAATTTTTAACTTATGCATATTACAATTCACCCTCATGCATATGCTTCTACATTACAAGCACAGTTGTATAAATTATACTACCATCAAGATGTAGACTAGTTCCATTACCTTCCAAAACTCTATGCTGTCCCCAGTCTAGTCTATTTGACCTGCACCTCCAGATCACAGCAACCACTGGTCATTTCTTATTTTCATAATTTGACTTTTCCATAGAAAATACCCTATATTTTTTCATTTAGCATAATTTATGTGAGATTAATCTGTGCTTTTGCATGAGAACTGCATTCCTTTCTTATTGCTAAGCCATATTCTTTTCACATGGACATACATGTCTCTCACCAAATGAGAGACATTTAAGCTGCTGCTAGATTATGTTAACTATGAATGAAGCAGCTGTAAATAACTGCATATTTTTTCATGGATGCATATTTTTATTTGGTGTGAGTACTTGTTCATAAGAATTCTGCATCACTTATATGATTACTGTGAAATGGTGATGAATCGTTGGATATTCTCACCAATGGAATTTGGGAGTTACCATTGCTCCATTTTCTCATCAGCATATGGCACCATTATTCCAAGAGGTGTATAGTGATGTGGAACCCCTGGGTAGGACTTTGAATGATGTATGTTTGTTTTTAAAGACTAAACAACAGCATCAAGAGCCCAGATTTGACAGTTAGCTTTGGTATGCACTGTATTTGTGAACACAGGCTTTTGTTTCTTCATCTGCCATAATGTGTTATCTACTCTAAAGGTTGTTGTAAAGATTAAAATAAGTTAATATGTGCCAAGTACCTAAGTGTTAATTAGCATTGCTATTATTTTTTTGTGGGGCTGGATCTTAATTGCTTGATACCCAAATTTGCAGAAATCTGAGGCCAAGAGATGATGAATCTAAAGCAGTAAGCCTTGAAGCCTTTCCATTTACATATTTGATCTTCTCAAATCACGGCACCACAGTTATTTTTAGAAATTGTTTCATATATAATGCACAGCCTATTCTCATTGAGCAAAAGTCCAATTTTAGAGACAGCATTTGAGCTTCAGTGATTAAAGAAAGCTTTGGAATTGTTATAGATTCGCATCTCCTTCCAAACAATACACTTTTAACAGGAGCACAGCTTGTGATTTATACTATTTCTCTTTGATCTGCAGTGTGGTCTGTATCATCAGCATTAAGATGAAATTACTCTGCCATCACAAACACAAATTTCATACTTGTAGTAAATGCACTCACACAAACACAAAATCCCTCATTATCCTTCCATAGACACTCCAGACACAAACGTACAACCTTTTCTCCCTCTAGTGGCACATTTAAAAAGCATTCTCTAGAATTACAGTGCCAGTCTTGCCTATTAAAATCCAGGGAAACAAATAAGAGAGTTTACACAAGACTTGGGACATTCATAATATTTGTTTATTATTGATTTGATACAAAATTTGCATCTTATTTATGTAATGATATATCTGTCAAGATAACAGGCTAGATTAGAGCTGTGAGCGCTTTGTGATTTATTCTCACTTGGCATTTCATTTTTTAAAATTAAAAACAATAAATAAAAATCTACAAATACTAGACAGTCAGGCCTTCTGATTCCAGGATGCCCCTTGGGAGAATGAAATCGTGTCTCTTCTTCCCTGGCCCTTTAAATATTTGTGAGCATTTGAGCTGAATAATGATGCTTCGGTGAAGGGTTAAATGATGACCCTCAGATTCCTGTCCTGAATAAGCATGTGACAGTTCTTGAAAATCAGATCTTTATAGGTTATGATAGTTCAGTTGAGGTCATCCTGGACAGAGCAGCCCCTAATGTAATAAAGATGCTGTTATAAGAAGTGAAGACCCACAGGGGGACAAAAATGCATGGGAGAAGAGCATAGATGAGCAGACTGAAGTGCTCTGTAAAGTCAAAGGATGCCAAAGACTGCCATGAACCACAGAGCCTGACAGAGGGGCTGGATTACACTCTCTAAGTCTGAAGGAGGACCTGTGAGGTGCAAGTTTGTGACGTTTCCCTCTAAAAGTAGAGACTCCTCATTTTGGATTCTTGACATTGATTACAGAATAAGAATTTCTGGACAAGCCATAATGGTAAGAAAACTTGGTGGAACTTTACTGAGTAAATAAGCAAGCAGGCAAGCAGACAAACAGACAAAAAAGAAAAAGGAAACCGATTAGCAGAAAAGCAGGAGCACACTCTAACCAAATGTGGGTGCTCTCAAAGGGAGATACATGTGCGCACACACACACACACACACACACACACACACACACACACACACACACAGCTTTTTAGCTGTTAGGGGTATTTATAGGGTAAAGGTATAGGGAAGTTTGACTTCAAAGTTATGCAAAGATGTTTTATCTTTTCTCTAATCACTCCTGTTGTTACATCTTCTGAGTTTCTGAATATTTTGAGCATTCTTTCATAAAACAGATGATTATCCTTGAGATAAGGAAGGCATCCATCCTGGTGTCCACATTTTGGGTAGGAGGTTGCTTACATTTGGGGGGAGCATTTCTCTCAGGAAAGCATACATCCTGCCAGACAAATGTTAATTCTGAGAGAAATGCATCTCTTAGGAAGGAATACATCCTGTTGTTTGAAGCAAAGATAGTGCTTCTGTGTTTTTAAGTACCATGCTTCTGAGTTGCCTTCACTAGACCTCATTTTCCTCAATGAAGTAGATGAATGAATATTGCCTGTATTTGCTGTACACTTACCATACCTCATTTTCCCTAATCTATCCTGTCTCATTTTCCCCTAAAATGACTTTGTCCCCTTAATCATTCTTTTTATTTTT